>NC_000074.6:126722747-126890247 GCF_000001635.26 Mus musculus | reverse complement strand
AATTGTATCTTGGGTGTTCTAGGTTTCTGGGCTAATATCCTCTTATCAGTGAGTGCATATCATGTGAGTTCTTTTGTGATTGGGTTACCTCACTCAGGATGATACTCTCCAGATACATCTGTTTGCCTAAGAATTTCATAAATTCATTGTTTTTAATAGCTGAATAGTACTCCATTGTGTAAATGTACCACATTTTCTGTATCCATCCCTCTGTTGAGGGACATCTGAGTTCTTTCCAGCTTTTGGCTATTATAAACAAGGCTGCTATGAACATAGTGGAGCATGTGTCCTTATTACCAATTGGAACATCTTCTGGGTATATGCCCAGGAGAGGTATTGCTGGATCTTCTGGTAGTACTATG
Organism: Mus musculus; assembly: GCF_000001635.26. Lineage (NCBI taxonomy): Eukaryota > Metazoa > Chordata > Mammalia > Rodentia > Muridae > Mus > Mus musculus. The sequence goes on along the minus strand of NC_000074.6, from coordinate 126,889,885 downwards.
TCCAGTTTTCTGAGGAACCGCCAGACTGATTTCCAGAGTGGTTGTACAAGCTTGCAATCCCACCAACAATGGAGGAGTGTTCCTCTTTCTCCACATCCTCACCAGCATCTGCTGTCACCTGAATTTTTGAACCTAGCCATTCTGACTGGTGTGAGGTGGAATCTCAGGGTTGTTTTGATTTGCATTCCCTGATGATTAAGGATATTGAACATTTTTTCAAGTGCTTCTCAGCCGGGGGTCCATCCCATAATCAGCCACCAAACACAGACACTATTGTATATGCCAGCAAGATTTTGCTGACAGGACCCTGATATAGCTGTTTGTTGCGAGGCTATGCTGGGGCCTAGCAAACACAGAAGTGGATGCTCAGTCAGCTATTGGATGGAACACAGGGCCCCCAATGGAGGAGCTAGAGAAAGTACCCAAGGAGCTGAAGGGGTCTGCAGCCCTGTAGGTGGAACAACAATATGAACTAACTAGTACCACCCGGAGCTCTTGTCTCTAGCTGCATATGTACCAGAAGATGGCCTAGTCGGCCATCATTGGGAAGAGAGGCCCCTTGGTCTTGCAAACTTTATATGCCCCAGTACAGGGCCAAGAAGTGGGAGTGGGTGAGTAGCGGAGCAGGGCTGGGGGAGGGTATAGGGGACTTTTGGGATAGCATTTGAAATGTAAATGAAGAAAATATCTAATAAAAATTTTAAAAAACAAGTTTTTTAAGTTCCTGGCTCTCCTGGAACTCACTAGGCAGACCAGGCTGGGCTCCTAATACACAGAGATCCTCTTGCTGCTGCCTTCCAAGCGCTGGGATTAAAGGTGTACACAACCTTTCTGTTCTTACATTGTTGTTGTTTTAATTTTTAAAACCCTCAATCTTTGTATACCTTTAATCCCGGCACTCCAGCCTGGGCTACACAGTAAGTTCTAGGGCAGCCTGGGCTACATATAGAGCCCCTATCTTTAAAAACCACAATAAATAAATATAATAAAGTCAATTTTCACTTTACATGTTTGATTATTTTGCCTCAGTGTACATACGTGCCTGGTGCCTCTGAAGGTCAGAAGACGGCATCTGGTCCAGTGGAACTGGAAGCACAGAAAGCTGAGAGCTGGCCTATTGGTGATGGAAACTGAACCTGGCTTCTCTATGAAATCAACGTGTGTTTTGTTTGTTTTTGGTTTTGCTTTTTATTTACTAGCTGGGCTTTAACTACCAGGGCCTCTCAGGGAGCCCCCGAAGGGATATGGAGAGTTCGCTGTGGGTAGAGTGAGTTCAAGCACCTGTGTTAGCATCCCTAGCCCGGTGTTTAAAGCCGGGTATGCTGGTAACCCCAGTGCTTAGGGGCAGAGATGAGTAGATTCCGCAAGCTCACTGGCTAGCCAGTCTAGCTGAAATGCTGAACTCCGGCTCAGTGAGAGACCTTGTCTTAAAATAACAGTGTGGGAAAGTTATAGAGGCCATCTATGTCAGTCTCTGGCCTTACATGTTTACCCCCCTAAACATGCACATGCGCACACACACACACACACACACACACACACACACACACACACATATACTCATACATACTCATACACACATGCACACTCACACATGTGCACACACATGCACACACTCATACACACACTTGCACACACATGCACACTCATACACTCATACACACTCATACATATGCACACTCATGCACATGTGCACACACATGCACGCATGCACACATATGCACACTCATATACACACTTCCTCACACACACATGTACACAAGCACGCACACACAAACACACATATACACATTCATACACACATATACATACATACACACAGACACACTCATGCAGTCACACACATACACACACTTATGTACACACTCCCTCATATACTCTCATACACGTGCACACACACACATACACACACTCAAACAGTCTCTCTCTCTCTCTCTCTCTCTCTCTCTCTCTCTCTCTCTCTCACACACACACACACACACACACACATACACACACACTATAAATCAAAGCAGATGGACGGGCTCTATTGTCTGGTGACCCAGAGGCAGGCCACCATCTGCTCCATCTGTCCCTTCTTGTTGACACTTTCCTGAGAGTCCAGAGGCTAGGGGTTCCCCTGGGTTAGGCTGCCCACACCTGGTGGTCCTCATGTGTTCCAGGGAGACAAGGAACTTGCATTTCAGATGGGTTTCCTAGAGCCCCGAACATACCTCAACACACCCTCTCACATTACCTTCAGGAGAGCAGGCAAGGATAGAGTGCCCAGGTCTGGCCATGATCTCCATCTCTGAGGCCTCCCCAGGGTCTCTGTGATTCTGGGGTATAACTCAGCTCTGTGATGTGAGGCAATACCCAGCGCCCTTACTTCTGTTTTTAGTCTGTGAGTTTTGGCTCTATGAGTTGCCTAAGCTGGCTGCTAGCTCATTCTGCACACGATCCAGCCTGGCCTTGAACTTATGATCTTCTTGCCTCAGCCTCCCAAGTAACTGGATGACAGGCTTGTGCTACCTGGCCTGCCTCCCCTTGGTTTTGATGTGGGGTGGTACTTTTAAATATATATATATTTTTTCTGCTCAGCATTCCTGGCCCCAGTGATAACAGGGCTTGTGAATTATGACCCAGGCAGCAAATGTTTTTAATCTTCCATGAAACAAAGCCAATGTGTTTTCTGTCCCTGGGGTCTCCGCCAGGCAGCAGCTACAGCTGTCTTGATATGGTGACCTCGGCTGACGTCAATGCAAGCCATGCCAGGCCAAGGGCTCCACTCAGGAAGCTTGTAAGCGATACTGAAAACAAATTTGCATTTTTTCCCCCTTCACAAGAACTCAGCTACTCTCTGCTCCACCAAGAAGTTGAGCTGTTTCCATTGGGCTCTGTACAGCCAGCAGGCTTGAACAACCCCAGTTCCAAGCTCTTGGAAGGCTAACTCTGCTTTTCTTTTTTATTTTCCTTTAAGATCCAGCCGCCAAATTCACGTTCCCTTGCTCAAGGCTGGAAAACCTGGCAGGCTCACACTTTTCTGCAGCTCTTAGGAAACAGCCTGGCCAATGGTCACTTTAAATGGAAAACAGTCCCAACTCAGAATTTCAGTGTTTGGGCCAAGATGTTAGTCAGAACTCTAAATTTTAACATCTCATTCCCTTCCCCGCTCCAGCTGAGCCTGCTTAGGCCTGCATGGGAAAGGGGCAAGGCTGGTTGTCCCCCAGACCCTTCTTGTCTGGCTCTGTTTCCCATTTCCCTGCTTAAAAGGTTGGAGGAAGGCAAGGGGCCAAAGGGCCAGGGCAGTCCTATGGGGTGGAGAGGGTTTGAAGGGGGTGGCATTTTTGAGTATGGCTGAAGTAGATACCTGCCCCCGGCCCTTCTCTAACCCCCTTCTGTGTGGCCACTCGAGACCTTTTCTACCTTCATCTTCTTCCTGTGCTGGGAATGGAGCCCAGGTCTTTGGCTAGGCAAGGGCTCTGCCACTGTCTGGTATTGCCAGCCTTTCTTACTGAAACAAGGTCTCATTGGGCTGTCCTTGAATGTACTCTGTAGCCCAAGTATGCTTTGTGTTCATTTTCTTCCCGCCTCAGCCTCCAGAGTAGCTAGGATGGTAGGTCTGGGTCTCTAGACAGGGCTTACCTGTGGTTCCTCCCTGTGGGGTTCCTACCTTTTCTGGTAGCTCCATGACTCAGGCACTCAGTGGTCCATACTAGCGTTCTCTCTTGACCCAGACCCTGACTAGACTGGCCCTGACAAGCACTGAGGCAGAAATTGGCCCAACCCAACACTTGCTTCTGGTTCTGACACTCAAGCAGGTAGTCGTCAGCTTCTGTATAATGAATGATGTCCTCTTGGCTGCTGTCACAAAGAGACATAAGACAGCAGTTTGTTCTCTCGCGGTTCTGGAGGGCAGAAGTTTGACGGCACTTTCGTTTGGCTGTGTCCACGGAACTGCATTCCCTCCAAGGATCCAGGGAAGGACCCACTTTGATCCCTTCCAGCTGGGGGTGGGTGGGGTGGGGTGTTGTCTGCCATTGATTAGTTTGTGGCCTCAGCTCCTCAACCACCACTTCCCTTAGGCTCCTGTGTTTGAACGCTTGGTTGCCTACAGATGGCGCTGTTTGGGAGGTGTGGAAACTTCAGAAGGTAGAGCAGCTCAGCTGGAGGGAGTGGCTTGGTGAGAGTGGGAGTGGTGGTGGACTTTAAGTTTTAAGAGCTACCCTCTTCTGGTTTATGTATGAGGTGTCTTCGTCTGCCCATGCTCCCATGCTTGGTCAGCAGAGACCTTCTTGCTCGAAGCTCTGGAGGCTGGAAGGCTGAGGTCAACGTTTCTGTGAGGTTCCTTTCTCCAGAGGCTTTTCGCTGTGGTGCTTTCTGACTGCGCGTGGGATGTGACTATCCACCTCACGATTGTGCCGCCACAGTGGCAAGCCACCTTTGCCTCCTGCTCTCCTTCCCCTCTGTGGTGGATTGTATCCTCTCGACTGTGAGCCAGAATAAACCTTTCCTCACCGAAGCTGCTTTCAACAGGTATTCTGTTGCTTTCAACAGGTATTCTGTCACAGCAACTAAGGAAGTAATTGATACACTTGGCCTCTGTCTTTTTGTTTGTTTGTTTTGTTTTTGTTTTGTTTTGTTTTGTTTTTTTTTTGTTTTTGTTTTTCCGAGACAGGGTTTCTCTGTGTAGTCCTGGCTGTCCTGGAACTCACTCTGTAGACCAGGCTGGCCTCAAACACAGAAATTCGCCTGTCTCTGTCTCCCAAGTGCTGGGATTAAAGGCGTGTGTCACCACTGCCCGGCCTCTGTCTTTTAAGTACACAAGTCATTGTATATGGGGGCTTTTGCCCTTCTCAGTTGTGAGGCACCTGGGATAACTGTTCTATCTCACAGTCCTTATTCGTATTTGCAAAGACCCATTTCCTTAGAAAACAAAACCAACCAACCAACCAAACAAACAAACAAAACCCCCACCAGATTCCTCACATTTACAGGCCTCAGGGACCTTTGCCAGCCTACTGCAACCCTATTTAGACTCTGAGGTCCTGGCTGGCAAAGGGCCTAGTCTTCTCTGCTCTCATTAAAGGGCATCCTGGGGTAAGCTCTGCCACAGTCTGATGTGCAGGGACAGTCCCCACTTCCCTCTAGGGAGCATGGATTTCTCCACAGACACATTCCTCAGAAGAGCCTCCCCTCAAACTCTGACCCCCAAGTGGCTGGCACCTTCCATTCTACAAGGGAAGGGGAGGGTGCGTGGCGGCTCCAGACTCTACCCTGCTGCAAGGGATGTGGCATGCTCTGTCCAGTCTGTCACCTTTACTATGGGGATATTGGTGGTGATGATGCCCAGATTTGTAACCTGGGCTGTGCAAACACCAGGGAACACAGAGAGGGACCACCAGGAGGCTGTGATCAGCCACAACTCACCCCCTCACAAGCCTGCCCCCCCAACCCCCCAAGTTTCCAGGCTTGCGTTTGTGCTCCTTGAGCTATGCCGTTTGTTCTCCCTCGTGGCTGACCTCATTCTGTTTTCTTTGCCAGTGGTTGAATGACGCAGGCACTGCCATGTGACCATGAGATGCTAATGACAAGCAAGGCAGACACAGACATCCTTCTTGGGGCTTGCAGCTCATGAGGTGTGCTGAACCAGAACTCTCCTGCTCTGTGACTTAGCAGTCTGTGATTTGATAAGGAGGCCCTGCGTGTATGAGTGCCGCCGAGACGGACAAGCTGGCTTGGGAACAAAACACACTTATGTTTTAAAACTCGGTCCAGCTTTTTGGGGAGCGGGGGGGTGGGGGTGGTTAGAGGGAGGAACAGATTTGTTTGGGAGGCCCTGGAATGTTCAGATAATAAATCCCTTTATCTCTTCCTCCACCTTAGCAATGGAAATGAGCAGCCTGTCTCTGGGAGGCTAAAGGAAGGATTTTTTTTTTTTTTTTTTTAAAGCACCAGCCTTGGGCTAAATCCCTAAACCAGTGTACAGGGCTGGATATGGTAACCTTCATTCCCAGAGTTCCACGGGGGAAACTGCATCTTCTAGAAGAGGAGCTAAGAAGCGTCAAGGGTGTGCAAAATGGCAGTCATCAAAGGCTGAGCTCGCTCAAGGGTCTTACAGAGTGTCTGGGTTACTACTTTCTTTTTTTGAGGTGTTTCTATCACTCCAAGCCTTCCATCAATGACTGAACACAAATTTCAAGTCTTCTCCTAGTCTGTTACCTTTTGTATGTGTGGGTGCACATGCACGTGTGCAGGTAAGATGCATGGGTGCAGAGGATGACCTCAGGTGTTATATCACAGGCGCCAGTCGTCTTTTTGTTCTGAGGCAGGGTCTCTCACTGGCCTGGAAATCATCTAGCAGGTTAGGCTAGTGAGCTTCTCTGGGTCAGGCTGATCTCTACCTCCCTAGCACAGTAGTCATCACCACACTCAGCTTTTTTTAAAATGTGACTTCTGGGAATTGATCTCAGATCCTCATCCTTGAGTGACAGGCACTTGAACAATTAAGCTAGCTCCTTGGTCCTCATCAGATTCTTGGTTCTCTGAACCAATTTACTATTGCTTTAAATGAGGATCTTGTCTGGTGCCTTTTATTTGGGTAACTGAGGAAGATTTGGGGACAATCTGAGAGGCAGATTCCCTTCAGCATGATCAGACTGGATTAGGTACTAAGGCTCCCATAGCAAGACTGCATAGACCAGGTAACTTAAAAAGCAAACATTGATGTCTCAGAGCTTTAAAATGTACACACCACTCATGCAGTTGATTCTTGGTACTTGGGCCAGGTGTCTCACAGTTGCCTATAATTCCAGCTCCAGTGGATATGACACTTTCTAGGACTTCCATGGGCACTGCACTGATGTACACAAATCCACAGACAGGCAGGCAGGCAGGCAGACAGACAGACAGACAGACAGACAGACACATATATCCTATCATACTTCTGGGCATTGAGAAGAGTGTTGGCAGAGCTGATTGGTTCTCTTGAGGCCTCTCCCCTTGGCTTGATACTAGCTGTGGTGTCCTTGTGTCTCCATCTGGCCTCTATGTACACCTGTGTGATGGTTTGAATATGCTTGGCCCAGGGCATGGCACTATTTGGAGGTGTGGCCTTGTTGGAGTAGGTGTGTCACTGTGGGCATGGGCTTTAAGACCCTCATCCTAGCTGTCTAGAAGTCAGTATTCTGCTAGCAGCCTTCAGGTAAAGATATAGGACTCTCAGCTCCTCCTGCTCCATGCTTGCCTGGACTCTATCATGCTCCCGCCTTGATGATAATGGACTGAACCTCTGAAAGGTATAAGCCAGGCCCAATTAAATGTAGTCCTTTATAAGACTTGCGTGGTCATGGTGTCTGTTCACAGCAGTAAAACCCCTAATTAAGACAACTCCTCTTCCTTCCCTTTTCTTATGAGGAATGCAGTCAGAATGCTGAGGGCCTCATTCCAATCACTGCATTGAAACCTTTGATTTTTTTTTCTTTTCTCATTTTGAAATAGTCTTGCTATGTAGCCTAGGCTAGCCTCAAACTCATGATGATGATCCTTTTGCCTCTGCCTCCTGAATGCTGGGGTGTGCTACCACACCCATACCCAATCTCAATTACTCGGTTAAAGATACTAAGACATCAACATAGGAATTTAATGGGACATGATTCTGCTCCTAATACCAGGCAAGGCATTTAACACATGTGATTCCAAGTTTTCCTTCCAGTGACCCTGAGATTGACCTGACCACGTTGTCTATATTGTCTAGTACTACACACACACACACACACACACACACACACACACACACACACACACACACGGTAAAACCGAGGCCCACAAAGATTAGGCAAGGTCACACAGTAGCAAACAGCAGAGATGTGAGTCACAGCAGGGCCAGTCCCTCAGTCTGCACTTTTTCCATTGAACCCACTGTCTGGTGAGGCCAGATGACTGTACCATGTGTGGTGTACAGAGAGGGTGGGAGGCAGTGAAAGGTGGTATGTCACAAGCTAGCTAAAAATAAAGCCCTAAGGTCACATGGGCGCCCCTGCAATGGTCCAGTGTGCTGTTGTGGCTCCTTTTCCTCTGAATTGGCCCAGACACTCAGTGGAGAGTGAGTTCCTTGGAAGGTAAGGAGATCTGACTCTAGATGGATCAGGGTCAACAGAAGCTCAAGGGAACGGGCAGTGCTGTTCCTGCCCCCACTTGGCACACAAATCACCTGGCTAGTGCTGGAAGGATGGAGGTCATGGAAAAACAAGATTCCCTTGAGAGGAAAGGACCCTGTGCCATCTCCTCCCCCAGGGTTTAGCCAGGGCTGGTTCTGCAGAGAGGTTCACATCTAGGGCTCACAAGCTCTATGGTTTAACTAGATCCCACTTCCACCCCTGATATTCATAAGCTCTGCTATGATCTGAATGTAAAATGTCCACATAGGTTCATACATACATTTGAATACTTGTACCCAGTGAGCAGGATTGGTTTGGGAGGTGAGCTCTACCTGGAGGAAGTGGGCCTCTGGGCATTCCTAGCGTGACTCTGCTTCCCGACCATTCTGTGCTTCCTGGTCTGCTGAGATGCGAGGAACTTCCGTCTTATGCTCCCCCCCTGCCAGACTTGGCCTGTGGTGATGGGCTGTGAGCCTTCCCACAAAGCATGAGCCAAAATCCAAAACAACAACAACAACAACAACAAAACCGGCTTCCTCCTTTGAGTTGCTTTGTGAAGTGTTTGGCTATCGAGAAGGATAAGGGGTCTAAATTCACGACTGCTGTCTCAGCATGTGACCACACTGAGACAGGACTTTAAAGAAGTGGTCACGTTGAACTGTAGTTAGGGGTGTTCATCCTAACCCAGTCTGATTGTTGTCCTCATGAGAGTTGAGTTTAGGGGTTGAGGAGACGCTTTAGGTCCCCAAGTGCCTGTTGTTTAAGTGTGAGGACCTGAGTTTAGATTCCCAAACCCTGGGGATGGCAACATGTGTTTGTAACCTCAGAACTGGGCATAGGTTTGGGCAGAGACAGGTGGGTCCCTGGAGTTCCTTACCCAGTTAGAGCTCATTGTCTGGTTGGACTTTTGAGTTCCAGGTTCAGGGAGAGACCTTATCTCAAAAACTAAGATGGGCCTGGAGAGCTGATTCAATATTTAGGAACATTTCCTTGTCTAACAGAGGACCTGAATTCCATTCCCAGCGCCCACATTGGGAAGCTTAGCCCAGGACACCTGACACCCCCTTTTGCATCTGTGGGCTCTGCATTTACACATATGAGAGAGAGAGAGAGAGAGAGAGAGAGAGAGAGAGAGAGAGAGAGAGAGAGTGCAAATATGTGGGCTCTGCATTCACACATATGAGAGAGAGAGAGAGAGAGAGAGCGCAAATATGTGGGCTCTGCATTCACACATGTGAGAGCGCGCGCGCACACACACACACACACACACACACACACACACAAACACCAAATATGTGAGCACACACACACACAGAGCACAAATATTGTCTTTAAAATTTGAGGTGCCAAGCAGTTGAGGAACACATATTTGTTCTCTGGCTTCCATATACATGTGATCACATGTACACAGATACCTGCATGCATGTATCCACACACCCACATCAACATAAGCCTCCCTCCAAACACACACATGAGATTAGGCCAAGACATATACAGGGATGATCATGTAAAGACGTGAGGAGAAGACCTCCGTCTGTAAGCAAGAGCGAGAGGCTTCTGGAGAAAGGAACCTTGCAGAAACATTGGCCCCAGCCTTCCAGCCCCCAGAGCTTCGAGCAAGTACATCTCTGCTGGCTAAGTATGGGAGCATGGGCAGACAGACACCTCATACATAAACCAACTCCTTCTTTTCCTGATGGTGGGAGTCTTGGTCTTGCCCCAGAGTCTGCTTCACACAGAGGTGACATTTGGAAAAAGGGCAAGCCTTCAGGAAACCATACAGGACCAAGATAATAGAAAGACACTGTAACGAAAACACAGGAGACTGTAGATAAAAGCACCGAAGAAATCACCTAAAACTAGATGCCTTCAGAGAAAATGAGAGGAGTCATGTTCATTTCCTTGGGTTTTTCTAAGAGTCCCCAACCAACTCCTTCACCCATGACTCCTTAGTACCTCAGTACTTCCTGGCTGTTCCAAACTCCTGCTCAAGACCTGCAGGTTTATTTGGAGATAATCCAAAGTTCTGCAACGTTGAGTCTTCTAATGCAGGCTCCTGACATCGCTCCTATAATTTGGTCCTTTAAAGTCCTTCAACAGGGTACCCCTTACCCCTGATGTATTGGGCGTTGAGCCAACTTGGCCTCAAACATTTCAGGCAACTGTAGGAGGCACAGAGGTTCTCGTGCTCACAGATAAGCCTTAGGGAACCTGAAACATTAACCCATAGAGTTGTTCCTTCAAAGGGAGGATGCATAACCTGCTATCTGCCCAGAAGTCTGGAACAGACATGGCCAACAGCTTGGTGACCTTTCGACTATCGTCTGTGTGGTGGGGACCACATTAGATCCTCCCCTAGACATTTCCCATAAGCTTGTTTTTCTCAGTCAATCTATAGAACCCATCATTTTGGAAGGTGAGAAAGGGTCTCACTAAATTGCCAGGCTGATCTTGAACTCACTCTGTAGCCCAGACAGGCCTTAAACTTTTAAGCCTACAGTTTCCTGGGAAATGGGGATGACAAACCCTATTCTTCCAGGCCAGGCTCAAAACAGGATATTTCTAAAACAGTTACCTTCAAAGATTCCTTGTTTCTGGGTCCCTGACCTCAGAATGAATGGAGTCACTGTATAGCAGACAAAGTGTCACCCTACCCAGAGGCTCTGACCTCTGCCCTTCCCTGCTGCTATTGACCAACTAATCCTTCTGGTGGCATTTTGGTCCTTTAGCATCTCTCACTCTCTCTCTGAATATGGGTATGTGTATGCATGTGTGTACATGTGTGCATGTGTGTATATATGTGTGCATATATATGTATGTGCATATATGTGTGTATGTGTATATGTATGTGTGTATATATGTGTGAATATGTGTATGTGTACATGTGTGTGTGTGTGCGCACACACACACACACACAATATTAGGTAATATAAAGATGACACTATATTGAAGTCTCCACATTCACCACCAAACAGTTGGGTTCCTTTCAACAAGTCTCAAGTTCTTGAGGTCAGGGTTGGCCCTAGAGCCACAGGAGATTCTGCTGTCCCTGCTGTTGTTCATTCCTCACAGGCTTCCCTCTTCCCTCAGTGAGCATGTCTATATTTGTCTTTCAGGATTGCCATGACACCCCTTGTCTTTTTTTTTTTTTTTTTTTTTTTTTTTTTGAAGCTTGAGGACCATTTTATTGCAGTTTTGAAAGAAAAACAGGGCAAGCTTGCTGGAAGTCTTGCCAGCTGCCGAGAGGATGGAGAAGCAGAATAGGAAGAAGGTACTCCTTATGGAGTCAGGGTCCAAAAAGAGCAATCAGGCTCAGAGGTGGGGTCTGCATAAAGCTGTGTGGGTGGTGATCTCCATCAAGCACAGACCACCCTGATGGTCTTCATTTTCTGATTAAAAGATAGAAAGGAGAGTGCAGGGCACAACACTGCTTATCTGTTAGAAATCATAAAAGCGGGCAAACCACCGGGAGAGACCTGGAAGGAGGGAGGGGACAATAATACACAGTGTTCTCACTTTCAGGACAGGTGTCCTGTCACCACCCAGAGCCAGAGACACCCTGTGTCCTGGAAGCTGAAGTCTGGGGTAGAGAGGTCACAGGTATATTCATTACTTTTTCTCATTGTTGTGTCCAAATATCTGGTAGAAGAAAGTGACAGAGGGCCAGGGGAATGTCTCTGTCTCACAACTTAAGGGAATATGTAGTTTGTCATAGTGGGAAAGGATTTGGCTCCATTCACTGGTGGCAGGAGCTCAGTGAGGTTGCTTGTTCTGTCTTGGTGGATCAGGAATCAGAAAGAGGCTGGAAGCAAATGCAGCCTTTAGGCATCTTGCCTTCTATCTCTGGCCCTTCACCTGTCAGCTAGACCACACATCCTAAAGGGTCTCCTACAGTAGTGCCGCCAGCTGGGACCAAGTATTCAAACTTATAAGCCCTGTGGGGATGTATCCATATCCAAACTATAAGAGAAAGCTTGTTTTTATTTTCTGAGAATTTTTAATTGAATTTATTATTATTATTATTTATTATTATTACTGGATGATTGTCACATGTTCAAGTGTGGGCATGTGTGCCGCTGCACACGGGTAGAGGTCAGGGGACAACTTGGGGGTTGACTGATTACACCATAGGTTCCATCAGTTGCTTTTGCCTGTCGGGACATCTTGGAGTTCTAGTAGGATTGATTTTTTTTCTGAGACCTATCTCCTTGGCTCCTGTGACTGTAGATGGTTGTCCCTCTTTGTGAATGTCTAATTCTCTACCTCCACTTTCTCTCTGTACTGGGGATGGAACCAAGAACCTAAAGCACATCCCTGTCTTGAATCTCTTCAAATAAGGGTCCCTACCACATTTACATAGACAGGAGACCTACCCTAATGACCTCATTTTAACTTAGTCATTGAGTTGAAGACCCCCCCCCCCCTCTAAACATAGACCCTCTCTGAGGTGCTGGGCGATGATCTCAGCACTGGGAATTCCGTAGAGCCACATTTCAGGATTTTGAAATGCTAAATGGGCCAAAGTCTAAAATGCTTGCACACAGCTCTTTCCCCAGAAACCATCGATCCGGAGTCTCTAGTGGTGGCCCCCGGGGACTTTTCCGGATTGGTGCCCACATCCACTGTCGAGATTCCACAGAGGTCAAGAGAACATCCCATGCTCATCGTACCATCCGACTTTCAGCACTGAGCAACTGAGGGACAGGGAGTCTGGTGTGAAGGATACTAGACACCCAGAGGCTGACAGTGACAGAGAGCCCACAGGTGGGAGCAGAGTGTGAGGAGGAGGAGGAGGGTATGTAAGAGGAGTTGGCAGGGTGTCTGGGGTCAGAGGCTGTTGTAAAAATAACCTGCATCTGGGACCAGGGTCAGCCTTCCAGATTTGATAGTGGCCTCCTGCCCTGGCCTCAGTCCCCAGGGCCATTTCATACTGTAAGGAGCTGCAACCGGAGCCCTGGGTGTTGGCAGCAGACATGCAGAGGCTGAGCAGGAAGATGGGACGCACAGACTAGGAACAAGGGCTCTTTCAGACCTGTGTTTACACATGTGCCTCCTAGTCTCAGGGAAGTGAAAACAAACTCCCCCAGCCGTCCCTGAGCTACCTTGCGTGACTAAGATGCTGACTTAGAGTGTCCATGTAACCATTCGGGTGGCTTCCAGTGATTTCAGACGACCAAGAAAAGACTTGTTTCCCAGGTTCTCATTATGTCAGGAGGGCTGTTACGCAAACCCCAGCACCTGTGGGGTCATAGGCCACAGGAACCTCCTGGAGGAAGGGGTGCTGACTCAGGAGCTTTTAGGACTTGGGTAGCAGCCAAGATGACCAATGATCCTGCTGTTCAGGGGAGGTAATTAGCCATTACCCAGGGTCTCAGTTGCTCCTGTCAGTCAGAGGCATTACGGGACACAACTTGGAGTTATTCCTGATCCTGCAGCCCGGGTGCAGAGTCTGCTCTCATGTGGAGGGTGATATTGGCTACCTTTTTACCGTTCTCCACTTTATGCCTCCGGACAGGGCTTCTCGGGGAACCTGGGTGCTTGCTGATTTAGTCAGGTTGCATAGGTAGCGAACCCCAGGGATCCTCCTGTCTCTATCGCAAGTACTTGGATTATAGATATAAACTGCCACATCTGGCTTCTGTGTGGGTGCTAGAGATCTCAACTTGGGTCCTTGTACTTGTGGAAGCAAGCACTTTACATACCGAGTGTCTCCCCAGCCCATAGATGCTTCTGATATTCAGCTCACACTGGCTCCTTTCAGTTTCTACCTGCTTCTACCACTGCACTGATATTTCCTGGCGCAGAAGAGGGCCCATCTTCCTGTGGCCTCTGCTCACTCACAGACATGGAATCACTGGACTGTACCCCCATGTCAGGTAGTGTGATCCCTGAAGGCTGCCTCCCTTCATTTTCTAGCTTACAAATCTCCTTCCTGTCTTTGTCATTGCTTTTCTCAGAAGAACCATTTGCCAGTTTTCTAGGTAGAGAGACAGGGAAACTGCTGTACCAGAGCTTATGTCCCAGGAGAGAGGTCTGCTATCAGATGGCAGCTGTTTCCCTCAGCCCTGGAAGTGTGCTTGCTGTGAGGCACTGGGACCAGCCCTTAACCTCTGAGTCCTGTTCATCCCAAAACCATCTCCCTGAGTTAGACAGTGTATGTCAAGGCTTTGCTCTGCTGTCTTGCCCACATTGTATGGCTTGGTGTATGGACTTGCTCGGAAATCGTCCTTCTGTAGGAACGTAGATAGACGTTGTTTATGTTTATAATGTGAGTTGATTTCCGGATGGAAAAAGAGATGCGTGCTTTCATCCTGTTTATCATTATTATTATTATTATTATTATTAATGATTTTTTATCTTGTATGCCTATGTGCACGTGTGTGCATGCCATGTAGGGGCCAAGAGGACAATGTTGATGTTATTCTTCAAGTGCTATCCATCTCAATTATTTATTTATTTATTTGGTTTTTCGAGACAGGTTTTCTCTGTGTAGCCCTGGCTGTCCTGGAACTCACTCTGTAGGCCAGGCTGACCACCTTGATCTTTTAAAATTTCAATCTTAAAAAAAAAACAACCAAAAACCTTATTTATTGATTGATTTATTGATTTATTTTATTTTGCCTGTCTGCATTTCTGCGTACTATACTTGTGCCTGACAGAGGCCAGAAGAGGGCACCAGATGCCCTGGAAATGGATCTATAAATGGTTTTGAGCTGTTCTGTAGGTGCTGGGAATAGAAACTGTCCTCTGGAAGAACAGTGCTCTTCATTTAGTTGAACCTTCTCTCTAGGCCCTAGTTTTTAAACTTACCAGAACTTTAAATTCTATTCTTTGATAATTCATATGTGTATACAATGTATCTTTATCAATGTATATCCAACCCAAAGTCTCTCCCCACTCACTGGATCCTACGAATACTTCCTCATTTCCTCTCCTTTTTGGGTGTGGGATTTTTTTAAGGTAGTATTTATCCTTAGAGCCTGGGAATGATCAGGCTAGGTTGTGCAGACAGCTGTACAGACTCTTCTGCCCCTACCTCCCCAGTGCTGGTATAACCAGGATATGCTACCACCCAGGGCTTTTGTTTATGTGTGTTCTTGGGTGTCTAACTCAAGTCCCCATGCTTGCAAGGACAGCACTTTGGATGCCCACCCACCTCCCCAGCCCCTTCTCTGTGACTTTAAGCAACTTTGACTGCACAGCTGTCTTGCGTGTCCCACCCTCCCCCCACCCACATTTTGGAGGTGCATCCAGCTGGCTCCTCTGAACCTGTTCTTTTCATTCTTATCCTTTGCTTCTTTTCCCTGGGCATTCTGGGCTCACTGTCTAGACTGGGGATTCACCGTGGCTTTTCTCACTGTGTGCACCACCCCCTACTCCCACCCCACTCTGCTGGATTCTCACAGCTTCTCCTCGACCAGCACTCCGGCTCCGCAGCAGTGGCTTTATCCCCCCTCAGTGTCTGAGGAAACTGATTCATCGCCTGAGGTTCTGTCTGAGAACTGCTTTCAGACAGCCAGAATCACATTTGAGCCTGTGGGTGGGATCTGGGTTTGGGTCTGGACTTTCTTTTGCTTTGATTAGCTTGGTTTGGCCTCCCTCTGGGATGTGGGTTTGCCTCTATGTTTCTTTTTCTTTCTTTTCTTCTCTCTCTCTCTCTCTCTCTCTCTCTCTCTCTCTCTCTCTCGTATAATTTCATGCCCAGTCTCAGGGTTGATCCAAGAGAAATTCTTGTTGTCAGTGACCCGTAGAACCTCTAGAGTTGGACTATCAGTCCTTAGGAGCTTGTCACCCTCTGTGTCTAGCCAGCTCAGGCCAAAGGTGTGAGTCTGTAGATTAAAGTCATATGATTCCTGTCCCAAGTGGGTATTAGTTAACGGTCTTAGTGGCATTTTTAGGGGTTTTGATGGTGGGAGGAGAAAAATTTCTTTCTGTATAGGAAAACAACTACTCAGTTTGGTCTGGAATTCATTTTCTTTGCCCAATTATTTTCAATCAAGCAGCATTGTGAGGAGGAAGCTACTGTGAACTTGTTTAATAACTCAACATTTGTGCCTTTGTGTTTTTCAATATTCAGAAATATACATTTGTTCCTTTTAAGAGTCCTGACAAGAGCTATGGGGATTTAACAGGAACCAGGCTGCAAGACAGGGGTGGGCCATCCATCACGGTAGAAGGGTCGCTGACAGGTTTAGAAACTGTCTTGGCTACTTTTCCCGTTGCTGTGGCAAAACACCTGACAAGACCAACTGGCAGGGCTATTTTGAAGGTGCAGTTCTTCGTGGTGGGCAGGACACAGTGTGACGAAGGGAGCTCTTCACTCGGCACCCACAGTCTGGAGTCAGAGAGAGAATACTGTGGCTCAGCTTTCCGTCTCCTTCCTGTTTTTATTCATCTGGGGTCCTGTCCCATGGGATGGTGACCACCCCTCATTCAGGGTGGGTCTTCCCTTCTGAGTGAAGCCTCTCTGGAAATGCCCTCAAAGGCACACTCAGAAGCAATTCAAAACTCCCATCAATTTGGCAATAGAGAGTAGCCATTATCATACCCACTAAAGACTCCATGTCCACCCCAGCAACTGAGAACCCCGAGACCCCTACAGGGAAGCGGGAGGCTGTGAGTGCATGACATTCACAGACCAGCAGTGTGCCATGAAGGAGGTAAGCAATACTGTATCAGGCAGGACATGCAAGAACACCACAACCCTGGGAATATGTCCCTGGTGATTTACAGGACATACCCTCAAAGCTCTGCTTCTTCTCTCACTAATAGATGAGGTCTCTGTCCCTCCTTCTCATGCATGGGAGATGACTTTGACCAGTAAGTAAGGGGACTGTGACATTATGTGATATCTGAAACAGGGGGCCTCATGAGGCTATATGGCTTCTGTTTTGAGTTTTGTGTCCTATGCTTCTGGTCTCTGTCACTAGGGAAGTTTGACCACTGTGTGGTGGCCGTGCTGGGAGGAAGCTGAGCCACATGGAGAAGACACGTGAGGCCTCTGGTCAGCAGGCTGGGTCTCTGAGTCAGCTGAGTCCTGGCTCCAGATGCCTGAGAGGTCAGGCATCTAGTTGACTCCAAACCTCAGCTATGGAGTTACCCCAGCTTTTGAGACTTCCCGGCTGAGGCCCAGATATGTGACAGATATCAGCCCTCCTTGCTATGTCCCGTCTGAATTCTTCATGTGTGTGTGTGTGTATATGCATGTACATGTACATATGTTTGGGGGCGTATGTGGAGGTTAGAGGTCAACCTCATGTGTCAGTTTTCAGCCATCCACCTTGTGTTTTGAGATAGGGTCTCTCACTGTCCCAGAACCCATCAAGTAGGCCAGTCTGGGCTGGCCCGTCTCCCAGGGATCCACCTGTTTCTGCCTCCCCGGATCTTTTCTAATTATAAATTTCTAGCCCAGATCTGTCCTACAAACATCGTTGCATATGCAGGCGGCTTCGTACTTTCCTCTGAAATCTAAAAATTTTTACCAGAAACCATTCCAGCGTGTTTATTTTTACTTTCTGCCTGCACTTTCGTACATTTGTGACATTTCTCCAGAAAGGTTTTCCTGAGTGGCTTGATTTTAACTTTGTTCTGCTCTTTGCTTCAGTTTTCAGTTTCGGGGGAGGGGGGACTCTTGGCTCCCATCTGCCCATCATTTGTTTTTGGCCCTTTCTCCCCGATCCCCTTCAGTTCTCTTACTTCCTGCCATTTGCGGTGTTGCGTTCCCATTTATCCTCGCTGCTGATCTTAAGTCTGGATCTTCTGGATTTGCTCTGTTTTTAAAACCCAGTCCTTATTTCTGGATGGCTTCATCCTTTTACTCTTAATACTGTCTTGAATTCTCTACATCGGCTTCTGAGTTTTCCTAACGACCATTTATGATCTCTCCCTTGCCCCTCATCGGAGTCTCACTCAGGAAAACCAAACTTGCCACCACTGAACTACACCCGGAGCTCCCCAGCCCGCCCTTAGATCTGTTTGTTTCTGTCTGTTTTAAGACAGGGTTATACTATATAGCCCTGGCTGTCCTGGAACTAGTTCTGCAGACCAGGCTGGCCTTGAGGTCTCATAGATCCACCTGCCTCTGTCTCCCAAGCGCTGACCAGCCCTTGGAGTTGTGAAGTCGTGCCTTGTTAGGTAGTCAGGCTGTGTTTAGACTTGGCATTCTTCTGCTTCTGATTGGCAAGTGCTGAGACTACAAGTGTGCACCACCTTGCCTGACCTCATGTTTAAAGGTTTAAAATGTAAGAGACCTTTCTTTTAATTATTTACATTTATTCCTTTGTTTGGATGTGCAAGTGCGCCTGCCATGTTGTATGTGGAGGTCAGAGAATTATTTGGGGGAATTGGTTCTCTCCTTTCACCATGTGGTTGCTGGGGATTGAACTCAGGTCATAAGGGTTTGATGCCAAACACCTCTACAGCCCTCTTATCTGCCCCTGCCTGCTATTTATGGAGTGGGTATCTATGAAGTTTTTTTTTTTTTGCTATTCCCCATGACATATATTCTTTATTTCCTTATTGGAGATGATATATATTGCTATAGGTGCCATCCCAGAATATTCTCCAGTCTATATTCAACATGTTAGCTAACATGGTACTTTAAAAGACTTGCATCAGACCCTGTGATGCTGCTCATAAATCTCAATGGCTCTATAGTCCTAGGCAACACACATTTCCTCACATAGGTTTATAAAGGGCTCTGTGTTTCTGCCACATTTCTCCCTACCCTCGATGTCCCTCATAGTTCATTTTAATCTATGTGCCCCCTTGCTTATCATGTCTCAGCTTATGGGCCTCCACATGCTCCTGGGGTACTCCAGGAGAGGCTCTACCACCTACGCACTCACAGCTGCTGTCCCCAGGACCTTCTTGGAACACCTCATCCCCTGTGGTCTTCTGCACCCCGACTTTTCCTGTTTCTTTTTTCTCTCTTGGCTTTTATATCTTATATTCTAATTCCTTACTTTGCGAATGCGAGTCAGAGAGTAAACTTCGGGAAGTATCTGAAAACAAATCCTTCCGGCTCTGTCAAGGGGAAAGGCAGTGGGTTAGAGAAAGAGCAGAGAAGATGGTTAGAGAGAGACACTGTGGAGAGTGTGCTGCAGCCCTGGTAAAGGGCAGGATTTGCGACGACTACAAAGGTGGAACAGGGAGAGGAGAGGGAGCAGTCCAGGCTGGGACACACTGCTTCTTTCATTGATGGACTGCTGCTCTCCCAGCTTGCCCCAGCCATTCTCATTCAAGCTTAGTTTTAAATAGCTGAACTACTCGGTGTGTGCGGCTAGGGGGAAGCTCAATTGCTTAAAGGGAGTGAATATCTCACTATCTCTCCATCACTATCTATCTATCTATCTATCTATCTATCTATCTATCTATCTATCATCTACCTACCTACCTATCAATCTATCATCATCTATCTATCTGTCTATCTGCCTATCACTCACTCAATCAATCAATTAATCTTCTATCATCTATCTATCTATCTATCTATCTATCTATCTATCTATCTATCATCTACCTACCTACCTATCAATCCATCATCATCTATCTATATGTCTATCTGCCTATCACTCACTCAATCAATCAATTAATCTTCTATCATCTATCTATCATCTTTCTATTTTCTATCATCTATCCATCCATCCATCCATCCATCCATCCATCCATCCATCTATCATCTATCTGTTTGTCTGTCTCTCTATCTGTCTCTGTCTCACTCTATTTCTGTCTCTCTGTCTCACTATCACTATCATCTATATCTCTATCTCTCTGTCTCTCTCTCTTTCTCTATCTCTCTATCTATTATCTATCTCTCTACCTCTCTAAATATCTATCTATCTATCTATCTATCTATCTATCTATCTATCTATCTATCTATCTGCAGTGCTAGGGAGGACTGAGCAGCACCCTAGCCTGGAAGAGGCTTTTTCCTGTGGGTCTCAGGCTCAGACTCTAGCTACCATCTTGTTCTCTCTGTGTTCACTTGGGGCTGTGTTGAGGTGGAGATTTTGGGTGACAGATCTATTTGTGTTGGAAAGTGGTGTTGGCAGGAAGGTTGAGGGCACCCACTTCTCCACAGTCCAACCAGTTTCCTGTCCAGCTTCCTTCTAGTGGCCCAGGGCAGCATTCCAGGAGGGCACAAGCAGAAGATATCAGGCTCAAAATCACATGCTATTAACTAACATGTGACTCCTTATGTATTCTTTTCCAGGGTCTCACTGTGTAACCTACGCTGGTCTCATTTATGCAATCCCCCTGTCTGAGTGAATGTTGAGATTACAGGCAGGTGCTGGAGATGTTACCTCTATTAAATTTTATCTGTTTTAGCCACTCGCAGTCTGGCTCCAATTCAGAGAGGTCCAGAAAGGAGCCTTTAACTCCTTCACCAAAAAGGAGTGATTTGTTGTTGCTTCCACAGAAGGGAACTAGCTCTTGTGTTTTCTGCATGGTGCGTTCCACTTGATCCTTAGTGTGGTCTTAGAAGGAGGTCTTTGAAGCAGAGTGGCCAGGGTCAATATTCAGCCTGTCTAAGGATCTGAAACCAGAAGGCAGAGGCTATGATGAAGCACCATGACCAAAAGCAAGTTAGGGAGGAAATGGTTTAGTTGGCTTGTTTCCACATCCCATCCATCACTGAAGGAAGTCAGAATAGGAAGTTAAACAGGGAAGGAACCTGGAGACAGGAGCTGATGCAGAGGCCATGGGGGCGTGTAACTTATTGGCTTGTTCCCCATGGCTGGCTTAGCCTGCTGCTTTCTTATAGAACCCAGGAGCACCAGCTCAGGACAATCAGCAGGGCCCTCCAACATCATTCACTAAGAAAATATTCTATAGGCTTGCCTACTGCCCAGTCTTATAGAGGCATTTCTCAATTGGGGTTCCTCCTTCTCAGATGAATGACTAGTTTTTGTCAACTTTACATAAAATTACTCAACACAGCAGCCCATCCTGAGCTTCCCTGTGTGTGTGCGTGTGTGTGTGTGTGACAGAGAGAGAGAGAGAGAGAATGTGTATGTGTGTTTGAATTTAAGTGTGTATGTGCATGTATGCATGCATATGTGTATGTGTATGTATGAGTATGTGTGTAATTGTGTATGTATGTGTGCGTATGTGTGTGTGCCCATGCATGTGTGTGTATGTGTGAGTATATGAGTATGTGTGTGTGAGTATAAGTGTATATGTGTATGCATGTGTGTATTTGTGTGTGTGTATATGTGTATGTGTGTGTATTTGTGTATATGTATGTGTGTGTATTTTTGTGTGTATGTGTGAGTGTATATGAGTGTACATGTGTGTAAGTATGCATGTGTGTCTATGTGTGTTATACACATGTTCAAATGGGTATCTTGTGTGTTCCCATGTACATGCATGTGTGTGCATTTGTGTTTGGAGGCCAGAGGCCATCCTTGAACATTGTTCCTTAGGAACCCTTCACTTGCTTTTTGAGGCATGGTTTCTCAAATGCTTGGGTTTGCCTATTAGGCTAAGCTGATAAGCCCCAGGGATCTTCCTGCCTCTACTTCCACCTGTCTCTGCTTTCCCAGAGCTGGATGACAAGCACATGCCACCACAGCCAGGTGCTGGGGATCAAAGTCAGATCCTCATGCTTGCATAGCAACCACTTTACTGATGGAGCCATCTCTCAGCCCCTGGGCTGCCTCTCCATAGCCAGGAGGAGATGTGGGCACTAGGTAGAGTCCGGGTCAGGGAGGAACAGGTCCTTTTATCTCTTTCCACCATCTGAGACACACTACCTGGAAGCCAGTAGGATGATGTAATCATAGACCTAGCAGGATGATGGCCGCTTCCTTGTGTGGGTGGGACCACCACATCACCAAGCCGGGGAATCCCATTGGTGACAACATAACATCTTTTGAGCTGACATGGCACCCAGTGGCCCCACACTGGCTCCGCGTGACAGAATCTCAGGGAGGCGTGTGCAGAGCTGGTGACAGGGCAGTCATCTGCAGTCACCTCCAGGGGACTTTGTGGTTGATTCTCTGATGATTCATTTCTGACCTGGTTTTAACACTGTGACTCAAAATGTACCACTTTCATTAAAAATAACATTCACTGGGGGCTAACGGCTTTCTGTTTTCTATGCTTCACTGTACGGTGTGACTTCTGTCTGGGAAGCTGGCAGGTGCAGGCGAAGGCTTCAGAGGGACCCGAACAGAATCTCGAGTGATGGCACTGGGCCACAGACTCTAAGAGGGCTTGATGCTGGTGTGTGAGTGTGTGAGTGTGTGTGTCCTGAAGCCTTCACTCTGAACCTCTAATAGGGAGCTCACATCGACTCCTCAGGAGCTCTTCCTAGACTTGTGATGCAGAGAAATGGGGGCTTCCTTCAGCCTGCAAAACAGAGAGGCCTCCCATTCCACCCAACTCACTCAAAGAGGGACATGGAGGGGGTGAGAGAGAGGAAGAAGCAGAGGGTAGGGGTGGGGGAACCCCAGCTGCCCGTGGGACTGCATCAAAACCTGCTGCTTTCTGTGAGACGCCCAGCCTTTCTGGTTTGGAAAGCCAAAGTTTTGGGCATCCTTTACCTCTTAACTTGAGGGGGGAAAAGCATAGAAAAATGCTCCCATGAGCATCCTTCAGGGTGGACGCCCCCTGGTGAGGCAGTCTTTTAGATTGTGCTCCTTCTTCCTTTTGTGTGTGTGTGTGCATGCGTATGGATGTTCATGTATGTGCATGCACATGTGTGTGCATGTATGTGGGGTCAGAGGCCAATCAGTCTCTCAGGTGCTGTCACCTTATTTTGAGATAGGATCTTTCACTAGGCTGGAACTTACTGAGTGGGCCAGGCTGGATGGCCATTAAACCCTGGGGTTGGTGGGGGGGGGGGAGGCCCAGCTGTTGGTTCCTCCCCAGTTGGAAGCTTACAAGCTGAGCCCCATGCCCTGCTTTTAAATTTAGGCTGTGGGGATCAAACATGGGTCCTCCTTCTTACACAGCAAGCACTTTATAAACTGAGCTGTCTCCTTAGTGCCTTCATTTGGAGTTTAATTTAATTTGATACTTTTTGAGACAAAGTTTCACTATGTAGCCCAGGCTGGCCTCAAACTTGCCCCAATCTTCTTGCCTCTCAAAATTGAGATTACAGGTTTGAGTTACCTTGCCTGATTAAATCTTGGGTTGTTGTTGTTGTTGTTGTTCTCCTTCTCCTTCTCCTTCTTCATGATATTAGAAATGTCAGAGTAGGGGAGAAGTACAACCAAGGGGGTGGGTGGGAAATGATTGTTTCACGATGACAGCAGCTAATTAAGAGACTGGTTGTTGTGTGGG
Source organism: Mus musculus (assembly GCF_000001635.26). Classification (NCBI taxonomy): domain Eukaryota; kingdom Metazoa; phylum Chordata; class Mammalia; order Rodentia; family Muridae; genus Mus; species Mus musculus. The sequence goes on along the minus strand of NC_000074.6, from coordinate 126,866,459 downwards.
GACAGTGCTGTAGCAATGTGAATATTATTTTCCAGAATGTTATGCTAAGATGGTATGTTTCTTGTATGTTTCTATTTTCTCCTTTGTGTGTTTTGTTGCAGTAAAAAACCATTGGGAAACATGGTCTGGGAAGATGCTCAGAGAAGTGTTTACCCCACAAGCTTAAGGACCTGAGTTCAGATCCCCTGTGCCCACATTAAAAGCTGTGTGTGGTGACACACACTTGTCTGCAATCCCGTGTTGGGGAGGCTGAGGCAGGAGAGTATCTGGGGCTTGTTGGCCAGTGAGTCTGTGTCTAGCCAGCTGGTAAGATCTGTGATCAGTGAGAGACCATCTTGACTAGTAAGGTGGGGAGCAGCCTAGGAAGACATCAGATGTCAACCTTGGCCTCTACACATGCAAGGACCTATGCTCCTTCTCATGTATGCTCACACACGTGAATGTGCACACACTTATAAAAAGGTGGTCTTGGTTGCACGGTCAGGTCTGGCCCTCATGGAAGATCTCCAAGATTCAGCCTCTGCAGCCCAGGTTGGCTCTGCATCTAGAGTCTTCCTGGGCTACCAGCATCTGGGGAGGGGGGCAGAATATCACCCTTTGGGGGCACTGGTACTTTTTGGCATGGTTTCTTTTGGTCCCCACCTCCCATATTTCCCAGAGCCCTGGCCAGGATTCAAATCTGCTCTGGGATCCCTGTCCACTTCCTTTCTCTCTTCTGGTTCACTGGCTTCAGGCTGGTTCTCCCCAGATGAGCCTCCTCCATCCTTCCCATAGGCACTGCTAGGTGATTTGTCCCTGTGGAAATCGAGAATCAGACTATTGGAGAGACAGCTTAGTGGATATGTGTGGCATTATCCAAAGTGCTCTGTCCTTTGTCTTTGTCTTATCACAGACCAGGGGCACCGTGGGACCAACATCACAGTTTGGGGGAGCTTCAAGCCCGGAGCTCTGGGTCTCAGGGGGTTTGGCTGCATTGCTTGGCCCATTTCCTACCACCCCGCATGATAAGGAACTTACCCAGCAAGTTAGGTTTAAAAAGTTAGGCCTGTGCTTTCAGTTTTGGAGTTGGATTTTTTGTTTGTTTGTTTTAAACAATGGAAGGCAACATGAATATTGACCAGTGGGAGCCAGAGTTTTGGGGTTCAAATCCAGGATCTGCTTCTGTATGGCTTTATAACCTCCAGAAAGGGGCACGGTGTGTCTGGGCTTTGTGTTGTTTCACCTATAAAATGGGGCTGGGGAGATAATTAGAAGTCGCTAGCTCAGGGCTAGAAGCATAGCTCAGCCAGTAAAGGCACTTGCTGCTGAGCCTGACTACTTGACTTTCTTCAACATGTGTGCCCTGCATACACACATACACACACACACACACCACACACCGCACAGACACACATACCACACACACATGCTAAATACAAATTAATATAATTCCCTAGCTCAGAGTTTTCTGGGAATTTTTTTTTTTTTTTTTTGAGACAGGGTCTCACATGTAGTCTTGGCTGGCCTTGAACTTGGAGCGATCCACCTGCCTTTGCCTCCTGAGTGCCTCTACAGCCAAGATTTCATCTTGTTTTTAAACATTCCTAGCAGGTATGGCAACAAATCCTTGAACTGCTGTTTAATTGGTTGCTTCTCCGTTTTAGATCAGTAAACAGACCCACAGAGGAAGAGTGGGAGGTGGCAGGTGGCTACCCTCCCTGACCCAGCTGTCTCCAGCATCTCCTTTCTGTGAGGGCCATAGAGAGGCACAGCCCAGTCTCCTGCCCACTTGGATCTGAAACCTCTGTGTGGGATGTGGATATCAGGGCCTGCCTCTGTTCTCCGTAGATATATGCACAGGTGCTTGTTAGGTTTTAGGGTAGAACGGGGTTCAAGAGAGAGCGGCAGGGTCAGAAGTAAAAACCTTTTGCTTATCTAGGGGAGGTAGCCTGTGTTCTTTGAAGGTCCCTCTGTGTGTGTGTGTGTGAGTGTGTGCGTGTATGTGTAGGCAGCGAATGCTACCTTACATGAGAAAGTTTTTCTAGCTATTGTTAAGTAAAGAATTAAGAAGTTTAAAGACGGCTCCGCAGTTAAAGGTGCTCTTTGCATAAGCCCGGTGACTGGATCTGGCCTCTCTGAACCTCAGTACAGCTGAAGGTGGCCTTAAGCTTCTGTCCCTCCTACCTCTGCCTCTTAGGTGCTGGGGTTACAGGCACAGGCCACCATACCTTGGCTCACTCAGTTTGCTGTAGCTATTTTATTGGCTCACATTCCACCTATGGTGCACAGGGATTTAAACCTTGAAGCAAGATGCCTGAGTTACTGTCATTATGTGACAGAATCCCTGCAGAAACACTTAGAGAAGGATTTACTTTGGCACATGGTTTCAGGGGAATCTCAGTTGACTGTGTCTCTCACTGACCTAAGAACTCACTGATCATACTAGGCTGATCATGCTTCTACCTCCTTAGTGCTAGGATTAGAATGGGGAACAAATACCCATGGAAGGAGTTACAGAGACAAAGTTCGGAGCTGAGACTGTAGGAAGGACCATCCAGAGACTGCCCCACCCAGGGATCCTTCCCATATACAACCACCAAACCCACACACTATTGCATATGCCAGGAAGATTTTGCTGACAGGACCCTGATATAGCTCTCTCTTGTGAGGCTGTGCCAGTGGCTGGCAAATACAGAAGTGGATGCTCACAGTCATCTATTGGATGGAACACAGGGCCCCTAATGAAGGAGCTAGATAGAGAAAGTACCCAAGGAGCTAAAGAGGTCTGCACCTCTATGGGAGGGACAACAATATGAACTAACCAGTACCCGCTAGAGCTGTGTCTCTGGTTGCGTATGTAGCAGAGGAGTTGGCCATCAGTAGGAGGAGAGGCCGTTGGTCTTGGGAAGATCACATGCCCCAGTACAGGGGAATGCCAGAGCCAGGAATCAGGAGTGGGTTGGGGAGCAGGGCAGGGGGAGAGTATAGGGGACTTTGGGGATAGCATTTGAAATGTAAATGAAGAAAATACCTAATATAAAAAATAAACAAAACAAAACAAAACAAATATATGCTACCGCCCCTGCCTTTTAGATGTGGGCTTGGAGATCAAACTCAGGACATTAAACTTGCACAACAATCAATTTACTAAGGGAGCCTCCTCCCCAGACCCTCTGTTTACTCTCAGTAAGCTCCAGCTGAACGTCGCCAGTGAAGCTGTGAGACAGACACAAGTCCTGTTTCTGAAACAAAGAAACACAAGTGGACAAAACAAGGTTTCTTTTTTCTTTTGTCCTCTTCTGTTCTTTATAGTTCTGTCCCACCTTCCGTTTTGTTTTGTTTTGTTTTGTTTTGTTTTGTTTTGTTTCCCTCTCTCTAAATACTTGGCAAAACCGAGTAATTTGCCACAGACTGATCGGGACCCTCTTTTCATCTTCCTAAGAAAACCCGTGCCCTCCGAGAGCCAACACTGTATTTAATTCAGGGTGGGAGCCACAGAAGAGATGAGGCCTCCCCCAGGTAATGGATGGCAGTGTGTGCTGGTGATTAGAACAGTTTCCAGCACTGACAAGGCAGGGAAGTCTGAGTCCCTCCCCTGTCATCTTCAGGCACCTTGGAGGACGAGCCTTCTCTCTAATTCTGGCTCACTGTATATAAGCTGAGGAAGCCTAACAGGAGGACGTGCCCGGCTCACACCCTCACGTTGGCTTATCCTGTTATGGCTGCTGTGCTGCCTTTGGAGGTGGCGGGGTGGGGGGTGGGGGGTAGAGATGAGAGTGTAGGAGGGTGGTGATAGCCACCCTTGTGAATACTGAACTTTGCCAGTCCAACCTGAACGTACAGCACCCTGCAGCCTGCAGAGCCTTGGGCTGAAATCAGAGAAGACAGAGAACATCACACAGAGGTGATCAGAGCCAACCAGGGTGCTAGCTACCTTTTCTGTTGCTTGAAGAGACAGGCTGGAGGAAGGATTAGTTTTGGCTCCTGGTTTGAGGGTCACTTGATCATGTCAGACAAAAGCACAAGGCAGGAGTATCCGATGGCTTGCTTACTTCTCAGTAGACCAAAAGGTGGGCCAAGAGCAGGGAAGCAGACCTCGCCTTGGCTACCAACCTCAAGGCCCACCCCTAGAGATACACTTTCTCTGCTAGGCCCACCCCTAGAGATACACTTTCTCTGCTAGGCCTGAGCTTTCATATTCTCTAGAAGCTCAAGAATTATCACTGTTAGCAGCAGACTAGGTGTTCAAATATGTGAACCTGGGGGGGAACATTGGACACTCACTTTGGTGTGCAGTCACCCAGCCAGCTCCATTAGCCGAAAGGAGCAAGAGTGGGCCTTGTTGGGTGCACGTATAAGTCCACTCTATGCCCTCTGACTACTGCAGGCAGTGGTGTTCACAGCCGTGTAGACCCATATGGTGGAAGGATGAGCAACAGAACAGAGCAATGGCCTCGGATTCAGGAGGCCAGGCCCTGGGCCCCAGCTCTGCTGTCCATTAGCGCTGTGGCTTCTGGCATTCTTTCCCGCCCCCAAGGGCTGACCATCCTGTGGTGTGGCCCACGTCACCAAGATCTGGTGAGGCTCCAATGAGGGGGTGGCCATGAACTGAAGACTACTAGGGGAGCGTGAGGGCTGGCGGGGGTGGGGTTTCATCTGGGGCCCACATTAAGGTTAAGCAGGACCAGAGCTCATCTGGCAATGGGAGCAGCAGACTGCACAGGCATGCTAGATCTGCTGTGACTATAACTGTAGCAGGCAGAGAAAGACATGGAACTCATGGAAGGGGGTCTAGAAAAAGTGATCTTGGGCCCTGTGGGCATCCTGAGGGGCCTTGTGGACACTATGAAGGACATGAACTTGAACCCCTCCCGGGGCAAAGAATTCACAGCTCGCTCAAAGAAGGATATTTTCCCCTTTTTATTTTATGAGACAAGATCTCACTCTGTAGCCTAAACTGGCTTTGAACTTACTATGTAGCTCAGGCTGGACCTAAACTGGATGTGATCACAGAATGCTGGGATGGTAGGCACAAGCTATCTTGGCCAGCTTAGAAACTACTGATTGTGGGGGGAGGGGTGGCCTATGAGATGACTTTGTGGGTAAGACATTTGCCACTAAGGGTAATGGCTTGAATCTGATTCCTGGGACTCACATGGTGGAAGGAGAGAACCAACTCCTTCAAGTTGTTCATACCCATGCGCGCTCTCTCTCTCTCTCTCCCTCCTCTCTCTCTCTCTCACACACACACACACCCCTTACAAACTAATTGGTTAATGTCTGGTTACTTCATGTCATTATTATTATTATTATTATTGGGGTATGGATGATTTTTGTTGTTTTTGGAGCAGGGTTTCGTTATGTAGCCCAGGCTGGTCTTGAACCTGAGATGATTCTCCTGCCTTAGCTTCCTGAGCACCACGGTGACAGATATGTGTATCTGGCTTGTCAGAGATGATTTGGAAGGTAGGTGGGGGCACTGTAGGGCCAGACTCCCGAGAGAAGAACAAAGCCCTAAGGGAGTAGATCCAGAGAAGGACACAGAAATTTAAACTTTCCCATTTGTTGTGCAAATTCCTGTACTGGTTGGTTTTGTGTCCACTTGACACAAGTTAGAGTCATCAGAGAGAAGGGAGTCTCAGCAGAGGAAGTACCTCCATGAGATCCAACTGTAAGGCGTTTTCTCAGTGATCAATGGGAGAGGACCCAGCCCATTGTGGGTGGGGTCATCCCTGGGCTGATGGTCCTGGGTTCTATAAGAAAGCAGGGTGAGCTGGGCGTGGTGGCGCACGTCTTTAATTCCAGCACTTGGGAGGCAGAGACAGGCGAATTTCTGAGTTCGAGGCCAGCCTGGTTCTACAGAGTGAGTTCCAGGACAGCCAGGGCTATACAGAGAAACTCTGTCTCGAAAACAAACAAACAAACAAAAAAAGAAAGAAAGAAAAAAAGAAAGAAAGGAAGAAAGAAAAAGAAAGAAAGCAGGGTGAGCAGGCCATGGGAAGCAATCCAGTAATCAGCAGTGATCCATGGTCTCTGCATCTGCTCCTGCCTCCAGGTTCCTGTCCTGCTTGAGTTCGAATCCTGACTTCCTCCAAGTGTGGACTGTGTTCTGGAAGTGTAAGCTGAAAAAACCCCTTTCTGTCCAACTTACTTTTTGGTCATGGTGTTTCATCACAGCAGTAAAAACCCTAAGACGTTGTAAGTCAAGCCTCAGAAACTCTCCTGAGTTCCCAGCGCCTGGGATCAAAGATAAGGCTAGCCTTTGGGTGTGAGAAAGCTGTGGTTTATGGGCATTGAAAACCGCACAATTCACTTTACTCCAGTGGGGAATTAGAAGTGTTGGGGACAGGAACCTAAGAGACCGTGGTGTTATATGTGCAAATAAAGGCTGATGCATGGTGACATTATCTGAGGCATCTCCAACTCCTGTCTTCCACCAGAGAGTCTTTGACCCAGGAAGAGGAGGAGGCAGGCCATGAAACCCAGGACTCATCACAGGGTGGATAGGCACCAGCCAGCAGGGACTGGGGTCTCTTATTTCTGAAGAACTGGATATATACAGGCTTTAAGACAGCTGATGTTACTCCTGTGGGGACAACTGCCAAGGGACAGCTGCACCCTGGTCATCTTAGGAATGTCACAAATGTTGGCCTGAGAAGAATGTTGATATTTCAGTCTCTCAGGAACTCTCCCACCCCCACCCCCCATGCAACCACTGTGCTATGTCCCCAAGAACTCCCTGTGAAGTTCTGCAAGGTGTCTGCCCACCTGACCACTCAAAGTTTTACTCCATATGGGGGACATGTGGCCCCTTCAGCCATCTTATCAATCACAACAGGACATGGGTTCTGGATCAGTGTCTCCTTTCATTGCTCTTGTCTGCAGGGACAGTGTGGGGGGACAAATGAAGAGACAGAGATGTCACAGATGTCACCACCAAGGATAGCAGGAGGGAGCTGTGTGGGAAGAGTGAGGTAGCCCCATTGGCCTCCTTGGTCTTCGTCTGGTTCCGGTGTGACTGGGAAGCCATGAGGAAAAGTGGATTGACTTCAGGATGTGGTGACGGGTGACTGAGAATGAGAAGTTTCTCTTCTTTCTGATTTTTTGTTTTTTTTTAAATACAGAGTCCCACAAAGCCAAGGCTGTCCTCAAATGTGTGCTATGTCTGGTCTATGTGGTACTAGAGATCAAACCCAGGGCTTTCATGTGTGTTAGATGAGAACTCAGTGAACCATGCTAGATTCCAGGCTGCGTTCTTTCCGTTACCTGCTCGCACACATGCCTTGGGAGTCAGACTAGAGATGTCCCCCAGGTCAGGCTGCCTGAGGCCAATGATAACAAAGGATGATGACCTATATAGTGTGAAGCTGAATTAGCCTGAGGTAGGTGCGTCTTAGTTGGGTTCTATTGCCATGACCAGGGCAACTCTTATAAAGGAAAGCATAAGAGCTGGCTTACAGTTCAGAGGTTTAGTCCATTGTTGTGGTGGTGGAGAAGGAGCTAAAGAGTCTACATCTGGATCTGCAGCAGGCAGCAGGGAGAGAGACTGGGCTTGGCTTGAGCATTCGCAACCTTAAAGCCCACCCCCAGTGACACACTTCCTCCAACAAGGCCTCCGAATAGTGCCACTCACCCTCATGAGCCTATGGGGGTTCATTTTCATTCACACCACCACAGAGTGGAATTAGCGGGGGATATAGTGGGTCTTCTGGACTGACTGCTTGGTGCTATGACAAAGTTTTTATGTGTGTTCTAGGGATCAAACTCAGGCCCTCACGATTGCAAGGTAACCACTGACTGATGGAGTCACCTCCCCCATTCTTCGTTGCTTGTTTATTATTATTATTTTTTTTTATAATTCTGCATCCTGTCTTAGTCCGGGTTTCTATTCCTGCACAAAACATCATGACCAAGAAGCTAGTTGGGATGGAAAGGGTTTATTCAGCTTACACTTCCACATTGCTGTTCATCACCAAAGGAAATTAGGACTGGAACTCAAGCAGGTCAGGAAGCAGGAGCTGATGCAGAGGCCATGGAGGGATGTTACTTATTGGTTTTCTTCCTTGGCTTGCTCAGCCTGCTTTCTTATAGAACCCAAGACTACCATCCCAGGGATGGCACCACCCACAATGGGCTTTCCCACCTTTGACCACTAATTGAGAAAATGCCCTACAGCTGGATCTCATGGAGGCATTTCTTCAAGGGAGGCTCCTTTCGATGTGTTAGCTTGTGTCAGGCTGACACACAAAACCAGCAGTACACACCCTTTGGGTTTACTCAGAGTCTTTTGTGAGGGGTCATGTTGAAGGCGCCTTAGTCTTACATGCTAGGGCTGCATCAAGTCAGACTTTGTCACTGTGATAAGATGACTGGAAGGGTACGTTTTACTTCATGGATTCAGAGAACTGACCCCATCATTGCGGCAGGCATGTGATGAGTAGACCGGCCCATTGCAGCAACTAGGAAGTCGGGGGCGGAGTGGGGGAGAAAGAAAGAACAGCTGTGAGCTGGCCTCCCCTCCCTCTCCACCCACTCAGGCCCTCAGTCTGTGGGATGGTGCCATCAACATTCAGGAAGGGTGTCCCCCACCTTGGTTAATCCTCTCTGAAAGTGTCCTCATGGGCACAGGCAGAGGTGAGCTACACTGATCTCTTTGATCTCCAATGGGAGGTCCTGCAGGGACTGCTCTCCTCTCAGCATGCACCTAAGGTCGTTCATTGCCTCTCCTCACCCTGCTTCTCCACTGCAGCCCTTCAGGAGTAGCAACACCCTTCACCCTGCTTCTGGGGAAATCAATTGAGCCTCATCTCCATCTAACGTCTAAGACTTGACAACTCAGGTGTACAGCAAGTCACTGGCTGTATATCAGCCAAAACGTACGGACCTTTGCAAGTACAGGTTCCTTTTTCCCTCAAAGTCTTCCTCTCTAGTGGAAGTTAGCTACTGTGCTTATCAGGGCCCGCAGTCACCTCTCAGTATGTACTTCCTGGTGCGTGGCTGGAGAGAAGCAAGAGACTGTGTAGCTTAAATAACAGACACGTATCATGTCAGGGCTAAAGATGGAAAGTCCAAGATCCAGGTGTGGAAAGGGCTGGTTGCTTCAGAGGATTACAGGGGGTTACAGCTGAGGGGAAGAACATGTGCAAAGGCCCTGTGTTAGGAACACATGCTGTTGCTACTGCCACTGTAGCCTGCTGACTTGCCTCAGTCTCCAGAGAGATTTAAGTCAAGACCACCTCACCTCAAATGACTAGAAACCCCTGAACTTAAGCTCTGGTTGGCATACTGCCTTCTACCCTCTCTCAGAGCAGACTCTGTAAACCATGCAGCTTTGAGCTGCTTCCTTTGACTTCCAAGTCCTTAGCTGTTGGGAAAGTCAGAGAGTCCCCTGTCCCCCAGCATAGAGGGCTGTCCTCCCCAGTACAGAGAGCTGTCCTCCCCAGCACAGAGAGCTGTCCTCCCCTGTACAGAGAGCTGTCCTCCCCAGCACAGAGAGCTGTCCTCCCCTGTACAGAGAGCTGTCCTCCCCAGCACAGAGAGCTGTCCTCCCCTGTACAGAGAGCTGTCCTCCCCAGCACAGAGAGCTGTCCTCCCCTGTACAGAGAGCTGTCCTCCCCAGCACAGAGAGCTGTCCTCCCCAGCACAGAGAGCTGTCCTCCCCAGCACAGAGAGCTGTCCTCCCCAGCACAGAGAGCTGTCCTCCCCAGCACAGAGAGCTGCCCTCCCCAGCACAGAGAGCTGCCCTCCCCAGCACAGAGAGCTGTCCTCCCCAGCACAGAGAGCTGTCCTCCCCAGCAAAGAGCTGTCCTCCCCAGCAAAGAGAGCTGTCCTCTCCAGCACAGAGCTGTCCCCCCCAGCATAGAGAGCTGTCCTCTCCAGCACAGAGCTGTCCTCCCCAGTACAGAGAGCTGTCCTTCCCAGCACAGAGCTGTCCTCCCCAGCACAGAGAGCTGTCCTCCCCAGCAAAGAGAGCTGTCCTCCCCAGCACAGAGAGCTGTCCTCCCCAGCAAAGAGAGCTGTCCTCTCCAGCACAGAGTTGTTCCCAGCACAGAGAGCTCCCCTCATGCTCTCTGTGGCCCAGCTTCATGCTGAAGCAGGGAAGCAGGTGTGTGGCTTCAAGATTACGATTGGGCTCTAAATGCGAGCATCATCAGTGGGTCTCAGCACTGGAAGGCAAGACCTAGCCTTTCATCCTTCTTCATCCCAAGATTATTCAGAAATTTAAAGCTACAGCCATCCTTAACTGTGGTAAGATGCACAGGACACAGAATTCACCGTGATCAGCATTTCTCAGGGTGGTTAGGAGGTGTCAAGTATATTCACATTCGTTCCTGCCAGTCATCTTTAGAAGCTTGCCTCTTTGCAAAACCGAAAAAAAACTGTACCCACGAAACAACCTCCCCTACCCTGTCAGTCCAGGAAACCACCTTTCTGCTCTCTGTCTCTACTAATTTGACTATTTTTGGTCCCTGTGTAAGCAGAGTCACATCGTTCTCTCTCTCTCTCTCTCTCTCTCTCTCTCTCTCTCTCTCTCTCTCTCTCTCTCAGGGTCTGGCTTATTTCACTTGGGCAATGTCTACAGTTCCATCTACGCATCTACACCACAGTAGGTGTCAGACCTCTTTCCTTCTGAGGACCAAACAAGACTCCACCAGATGACCAGATGTCCACCTGCGTTTTGTTTACATATTCCTCTAAAGATGAACACTGAGTTCCTTCCACATTTGCAGTATTTAATCAACGCCTCTTAGAAAAAGAAGCCAGAGCCCTGAATTTTGTAATTGTGTGTGTGTGTGTGTGTGTGTGTGTGTGTATATATATATATATATATATATATATATATATATATATATATACACATATATATCATGTTTGGCTGTCTTGCTTGCATCTGTGTATATGCACCACATCAGTGCATATGGGTGCATATGGGTCAGTGTCCATGGAGGCCAGAAGAGGAGGGTGTTAGATCCCTTGGAACCAGAGTTACAGATGGCTGTGAGCAGCCATGTGAATACTGGGAATTGAGCCCTGGTCTGCAAGAACAGCCAGTGCTTTTAACCACTGAGCCATCTCTCTGGACTCTCTACAGGAATTCTCTCCTCTTCCTTGTCTTTCTTCATGCAGTGCTTAGATTTGGTCACCAGCAAAAGAAACCTAGAATGGCCGAGGTCACCCTTCCTGTGCTCCTCTCTCTCTTAGCTGTTCTTCAAGGCAAGCAAATGCTGGAGTGGCTTTTGTAGAAGGCCAGCTTCAGATATCTCAAGGTGTGGCGTTTGTAGAGGTTTTTTTTTTTTCCTGAGGACTGTCTTTTATCTCCACTTGACTTTTTAAAAAAAGACTGACAGTGTTTTCAACCAAAGATAATGTTTTGTTTCTTCTTCCTGGTGACATTTATATAATTCAAGGTGGAAAACTAAGGCCTTTGCTATTATTAACAGAATAAATCAGACTCTTTCCGCTATGGGAACTTGACATCGCTCCTCTGGTTTGCACAAAGCTGACTTGTTTCTGCAAAGGGCCACTCAACACAGGGTGTCACCAAGGCTTTTGAGGCCAGAAGCGTCCCCCGTGGGCGGACGACTCTGTAAAGCCGATTCTGGGGCTTCCCAAGAGCACCTTCCCTTCTCCTAGATGTTTAGTGTGTTATTGAGGGCTGCTTCAGGAAAGGATGGACAAAAACTGTACTTGGAACTCCCATAAAAAGGGAAGAACGGGGCAGGCTGTTTCCGGTAGGAAAAGTGCATCTCAGATACCGCCATCCAAGCGTGATATGCTTCCCCGGAAGGCCAACCATTTCAGACTGGTGGCCTTTCTCCTCTCATTCTTGGTTGATGTAAATGGTGGAAATTCCCCATATAATGGATACTGGTTAACCCATCACAGGCTGACTGTTTTACATTCTCCCTCTGGGGTTTCCCGGACAGCTTAGCAAGAGTTTCTGCCTGTGGGGGGATGTCCTCAGCTCTGCTGGTGTGTTTTCTGTGGTTCCTGTCTGCATCTGGTCTGTGCGTGGGGGCAGGTATGGAAGAAACAAAGCAAATAATCCATTCTGCAACAAGAGCAGTCTTTGGGAAGCGATCCCTGGCCAGTGCTTGCTGATTTAAACTCCACAAGAAAGCCGAGCCAGGCTTCTTGTGTATAAAAGAAGGAACAGCGCATGCTCCTGGCAGGGGGTTGGGGGAGGGGAAATCGCACAACACCACATGAAAGGCAGGACTCAGAAACAAATGTTTACTTAAAACTTGCGTGTAGTATGAGAGGGTACGCCCCAAACCAAATCTTGGTCTTCTCAGCTGCTTTTTAGAAAACGTTTAAAAAAAATGATCAGATATTAATTTCATACGGTAATAAGTGCATTACAATACTCTCTTGGATTACCTTTTAAAGATTTATTTATACTTGATTTACATGGGATGTGCATGAGCCTTTGTGAGTTTATGTGCACGTGTGAGTACAGCGCTCCAAGAGGCCAGGAGAGAGTGTTGGGTTTCCTGGAAATGGAGTTGCAGAGGGTTGTGAGCTTCTGTGTTGGGGCTGGGAACTGAACTCTGGTCCTCTGTAAGAACAGTACGCATAATTCGTGAAGCGTTCCATATTTTTATATATATCAAAAGATGGCCTAGTCGGCCATCATTGGAAAGAGAGGCCCATTGGACTTGCAAACTTTATATGCCCCAGTACAGGGGAATACCAGGGCCAAAAAGGGGGAGTGGGTGGGCAGGGGAGTGGGGGTGGGTGGATATGGGGGACTTTTGGTATAGCATTGGAAATGTAAATGAGTTAAATACCTAATAAAAAATGGAAAAAAAAAAATAGAACAGTACGCATAACTGCAGATCCATCTCTCTAGCCACGTACTATATTTTCGTACCTGTATATAATGTTACTTTGGTCACAGTCATTTCTATGACTTTCTCACCCCCCCCCCCCCTTCCCACTAAGCTCTTTTTCTACTTTCCCAGCTTTTTATGTGGTGGGAGGCAGAGTGTCCTTAGAATTGCTTCAGGAGCATGGGCTACCAAGTAGTGGCTGAGCTACTGAAGCAACCACTAACTGCCTACAGATTCTTCCGGGTTCCTTCGTTCCCCCCCCCCCCACCCCAACCCCACCCCACCCCCGCCTGGGCCTCTTTTTTTGTTTGTTTGTTTCTTTTTCTTTTTAGTTGAGGCAGTGACTCAGGGCTTGAAAGTAGCCATTGTCTTTAACCACAAGCATGCGGACAGGAATGAGCAGGGCATGCTGGGTCTTTCCTTTCCCAGTTGCTGAGCCAGCTACTCGGTGCTGGGACACATGCCTGCGCCTAGTTCTCAGTTCAGGACAAGGATCTTGACACAGGACAGAAGGTCGAAGGGTACACCAGAAGGGCAGGAAAAGAAAATAAAAACAGGAAGTGGCCTGCTCTGAGATTTTTCCATGGGAAGGCTGAGAAAAGCATCCCAATAGAACAAGAAAAGGGAAGAAATGCGTGGCCGCAGTCCCCTGGAAGCTCTGAGATGTGAATATGCCTTGATAGGAAAGCAGCCCTTAGTGCAGAGCCTCGGGGTCCTGCTTCATCTCCCTGTGACCCGGAGTCACTGGGAGGATGCTAAGAGAGGCACATTTGTAGATGCCCCCAGTGCTTAAGTGTGAGCAACAGCACAGGGAGGCTGCTGCCCTGACTTCAGTGAGATTTCTTCAGGGAAGATCCAGAAATGCCAATCACAGAAGAACTCACATCCTCAGGGTGAGGATATCTCATATCCTTATAGCTCTCAGTGTGAGGACTAGCTCAGTTGCCTCTACACCACTGACTGGAGCTGGGTGACGCTCCAAGGAGGCTGCCCTGTCTTCCCTCTCGATTCATCAGGAAGATCTGTGGGAGAAGGGAGCAACTCTGGGGAGTCCCACAAGAAAGTGGGCAAGTAAGTGTCCTTCTGCTCGGTTCATAGTCTCTACTCACAGGAGGGAAGGCTGCAGTCTTCCTAGCTGTGTTCCGTTTGGTTTTGAGTTCTTAGTTTAGGCCCCGGCTATGAAAGCAGTCAGAGCTTTATGAGAAGGGGGTGAAGAATGTTGCAGTAGCTGTCTGAGTACCCGTGAGTCAGGGCAGTGCACTCCAGACAACCACCAGAGGCCAAAGGGCAGCCTTGGCCTTTACCACAGTTTTGCTCAAGATACACAGTCAAAGGGTGGCAGGAAGTGAGTTGCAGCAACCTCAAGCGATGTGTGAAAGTTTCCAATTAGAAATTCAAAGAACTCATCATGTTTAATGGAAAAGTGAAACAAATTCTTTCTTGTGCTTCTTGTCCTTGGTTGTTCTCAGTTGAGGGCTGGATCTACAGCAGCAGGGACACGGTGATGGTTCATTCCCTGATATCTGCAGAATCTGAGGTGATGGGAAGGAAGCCAATCAGAGATTTAGGTTCAGGCCCAAACATTGCCTGAGCTAGACTGAGTGTTTATAATACGTTGTTGATAAAGTTTTATTGGTACACACTGTGTCTGCTGGTGTACATTCAATACTGTTTTTACAGTACAAGGATGAAATCGAGTAGCTGGCACAGACTAGGCACACAAAATTAACCCTCTTCCAAATTTGCTCTCTAGATCTTAAAAAGAAATGTGACAGCCATTTTCTAATTCATTGAGTCTTTTTTTTTTTTTCTGTGTAAAGGACTCCTTTGAAAATATGGTGGCACCTAAATGCATAACTTCTGTTGAAGAAGTTGATGACCTTCTGACTAAGGTATCAGGTAACTATACCTGATATCAGGTAACTTGGTAGATCCTCTCACATGCGTGGGTTGATGCAGAACATTCTGGCTCATCCTAAGAGTAGCTTCAGAGGGTGTGAAGGACATCTGATTTGGCTCCTAGATTATTCACCCACTGCAATGACAGTTATGATAAATAAAAACAACCTTAAGTTACCAGCCAGAGGCTGTGAGCTCTCTTGGCTCTGCTTTACCTTGTGTGACCTTCGGGAAGTCATCTGGACCTTGGTTCTCCCAGATGTCTGATGAGATATCAGGATTTTTAAAAAATTTATTTTTAGCTTATGTGTATGAGTTTTTTGTCTACATATGTGTATGTGCACCATGTGCATGCTGGGCACCTGTGGAGGTGAGAAGAAGACTCCGTGGAACCGGGGTTGTAGATGCTTGTGAGCCTCTCTGTAGGTCTTGAGAACCAGATTTGGGTCTTCTATGAGCAGCCAGTACTCTTAGCCACTGAACTCTTTCTCCAGCTCTAGAAACAGGTTGTTTTGTTTTGTTTTCAGGCGATACTTCTATTATCTCCAAGGGTCTAAAATGTGTTTCCGGATGTGAAGGGCTAGAACATTGTGATTTATATATTTTTAAGACACTTGGATCTGTTTGGCTATCCAGAACCATGGTCTGCAGCGGCTAATTTAGTTAATTCCATAATGTCTGCGATCTGGGATTTGATTACTATATTGGATATTTGGTATTTGAGGAGGAAGGTCTGCCATGCCTGTCTCTACCCTTGACCCTGGTCATCTGTCCTGATCCATCCAGCTGTCACCGAATGGAGGCTCCTTAAGAGAATGTAGCCATGTGTGATTCCTCCATGGAACTCAGAAAAATAATCAAAGTCTAGACCATGGGACAGAGAGCACAAGAGGTCATCTTGGATAGACATGACCTGTCAGAGAAACTTCATGTTCATGCTGTCTTCATTTTTTAACATGATTATGTGTGCATACATACAGGGAAGACATGGCTCCACATGGGTGGTGTCTTCAGTCACCTCTCCACCTTACCTTTTGAGACAGGGTCTCTCACTGCACTTGAGCTCACAGATTGGAGAGAGCAGATGTCAGCAAGCACAGACTCTCCCAGTGTGTCTCCCCAGAACCGGGAGCTGTGCTTCACTTACTTCTTATGTGGGCTCTGGGGATTAGAACTTGGATCCCCAAGTTTGTTAACACTAAGCCATTTCATCAGTCCCTGTTGTTGATTGATGTATGGGCTTCATTGGTGTCCATTCTTTGGGAACTTGCTGCATGTTATTCAGAGGGGGTCTAGTCTGCAGGGGCTTTGATGACAGAGGCAACCTTTGTTCATAACTGCAAGGCTGCAAGAGGAAGCCCCATGTCTGTTTGATGGCTCTGCTGTCTACCGGATACAGTCTTTCTAACAGCCAGGGTTTTGAATGACCTGACCTCTTTCCCTCCCTCTGAGACTGGAAGATACCAGCTTCACTTTAGCCAGCTCAGGCAGGGAAGGCTCAGCTAGGAAGATCCTGCCCAGTATAAGGGCTGATGGTGTAGGGGTTGAATACCCAGTGGTGCAATAGTCCCTGGGACCTCCACTGTGGCTTTGTGTCACAGTGATCAGGGGACAGGAGAGGCCAGAGCAGGGAACTGCTCTGTCCAGGCCTGGCGTGCAGTGGTTTCCTGCTTTACTAAGTGGCCGTTGCTCTGTACTGATGATTCATGATGTTTGGAAAGTGTGGCTGTGCGCTGAACAGGGAAGTGAAGAATAACACAGCCAAGGTCAAGGCAGGACAAGACAGGACAGCGCCATTACCAGCCATGCACTGTGTGGAAGATACAGAGGGTGAGGGCAGTAGTAAATCGAGGTCTGGTGGTCCTTGGCAGAGTGAGCCTGTGCTCCCCCTTGCAGGTTTGCAAGTAGTGGTCACCTGTCTGTCGCTGGAAGCCAGTGCTGGTCTTGGCTGAGCTGGGCAAAAGGAGGAAGTGGAGGGTGAGTGAGTCAGCCTTTGTTTCCTCTCTGAGTCAGGGTCGGCTCCATTTCTGAGGTTGGAGCCAGGGGGCACTGTGTGGCTTTCTGTGGATTCTTTGAACTTGTAGTCAACACTGATGATCTGCCCCTTAAGGCCGCTGCCCCTTCAGTGACCTTTTAGATGAGTAAGGGGATTAAGCTGGATCCTGCAGCCCTACCACTAGCCAGACTCCCCTTTGACTCAACTGGAGCTCTTCCTGTGGTCAACGGACAGAGTCCAGGGATAGGTTTCTGGGGCTGTGCCCAGATCAGGGCATCCTTATGCCAGGAGTCAGCTCTGAAGGGGCAGCTGGGTTTGAGAGTCTCTTCTGGTGATGGGTAGTGAGGTCATCTCCCTGGGCTTCAGTCAATCCTTAGGTTGGTGATGCAGTACTAGGAAGACGAACACATGGTTAGGATGGTCATACCAGGAATTTCCACGGACAGTGCAGAGCTGACTGTGGCGGGTCAGGTACAACCTGTTCTAAGAGCATTCCTTGTGCTCAGAGATGAGATTACTCACCCAATGGAGACTTGGGACTCCTTTACAGAACACTTCTATGTCCCTGGGCCTTGGCGCCTACCCATCATCGCCTTAGATGGTTAGCGCTCTGACCTTCCAGCACATTCTTCTTATTTTTTCTTGCACATTGCATGACCAGGCAGATGGTCGGTTGGTCCTGCTCAGCCTAGCAATGTTGGTGGGGCTATGTAGCTGCAAGTAAGAATGCTGTGAGTTGAGGCAGTTGGAGCTTCTGGTACAGCGATAGGCAGGCCAGGGGCTCCCCTTGCTCTCACGCCAGCTTCCTCTGAACTCTGATTCCAATCGCTTGTCTTTGAGAAACTTCCTCTACCTCGGTAGACAACGTAAAAGATGGTGGCTTTCGATACTACGCACGGCCTCACTAGGGAGTGACTGAAAGTTCAAAGTCCCAGACATGGCCTTGGTGGCCTTTGCTAGGGCCAGGTAAATGTCAGTGGTTCCTCCATGGTGGTGGTATGGGGAGTGTTGATCTAATAACTGCTCACATCTGGGCTGTGTGATGAGCAGGTCCTTGCCTAAGACAGACAATGAGGCTCTTCCTGAGTCCCAGCATGAAGATGCAGCCTTTCTGCCCCTGCTCACCTTACCCAGAGCCTAGCAGCGAGGAGTAGGGCCCCATGGCGGGTTCATCTGTCCTTTAAGCTGTTATTTCCTGGGAGGATGTGGTGGTGGGTGAAGGTCTCCTTCTGGAGATACAAGCTTCAGGTAAAAAGCTGTGTGATTTTTTTTTTTTTTTTTTTTTTTTGAGCAGAATTCCTTGGAGAGTGCTCTTTGCAACCAAACGGAAGAACAAAAGGACAATTCTCAGAAGCACACCAAAAACGAAACCAAATAAAAACCCCATAAAAAATCCCTATGGGGTAAAGGAAATACCAGTCTGATGCCTTTTGTGTCTTGTGTTGGGTCATAAAGGGCAGGCTCTCTAAGAGGTGGTGTCAACAGTGGCAATGTGGCAATGTTTGGACTCCAGAGAGAATGCTCTGGAAAACAATAGAAGGTGACACCCACGTGTCTATGTGACTGGCAGCCATCAGGGACAGCCTCATGGCCAGGGCATGTATGGAGCCTGGGAGAGGCACTGGGCAGGAAGGAGCTCAAAGTTTGCACATGGTCACCGAGAGCTGGCAACTGGGCTTGTCCCTTCTGGGCATGACTGATGTCAGAGGATCTCTGACCTCCACTTAGTCACTAGATACCAGTCTGGAACTCTCTTTGAAGATGAAGTAAACACTCACAGTGCTGATAATAACAGCTGGGTGATGTCACACGGTTATCTGTAGCTTGAAGAGCTGCACCTGGGTGCTGGAGTGACTGACAGGCATCAGACTTTCTGTTCCCTCATGGGCCTTCTGCACGAGGGGCCACAGTTTGGGGGCGTGGTTCAGAGGCTGCTTCAAGGATGGAGCTGAGGATGCGGTGACTTTCACTCTTGTTTCAGGAGGTGACAACATGCCAGGGATGGAGCTGTGCTGTCAACCACAGCAGCTGCGTGTGGCCTGTGGCTGGCAGCTCGGCCTACATGGGTACCTGCCATGAGGCTTGTGGGAGATTTCGGTTCTGCTCTGTGGCTTTGAGCAGCAGGGAAGCCATGGTGTGTGTGTGTGTGTGTGTGTGTCTTTATTGGGGTATGTGAACAAGAGCTCACATAGCTCAGGCTGGCCTCAAACACACTAAGTAGCCAAGGCTGGCTGACCTTCAGCTCAGTGCTGAGATCACAAGTGTGCACTGCTATACCCAGCTTCTGTGTGCTGTTTGCTGAGCTCTCTGCCCTGGAGGCAGCTCTGAGCCTTTCAGGACTGACCCATCCAGCTTGTCATTGATTGACTCCTTCTCTAGCTGTCATTTCTCTCCTTGCTGCCGCTCCTTTTGTCTCGATTGCCCTTGACTGAGAATTTGTCTTCCTACTTTCCTTTTGTGAGGGTGAGAGCTCTGACCTCATGGTGTGGCCTCACTGGGTCTTAGAAGGAGATCGAGGTAAAAGCTTGTTGCAGGGAGACCTCACGAAATCCATCTGCTGCTTTGTGAGAAGAGGCTGAGCAGGTCGGGTTGCAAACATGGCTTGGCAGCTAAGGGCAATGAAGCCTCTTGCAGAGGATCCAAGTTCAGTTCTCAGCACCAATGACAGGTTGCTCACAGTAGCCTGTAACTTCAGCTTTGGAGGGTCTGACACTTTTTTGGGAACCTACACTTATGTACACACACAGATACACACACACACACATACACACACAGAGACATACACATGCACACATCACACATATGTACACACAGAGACACACCCACACCATACCAACCACTCTCACACACATATACACACATACACACACACATACACAAATATATACACACAAGTATATACACACTTCACACACACACATACAGATACAAATATATACAGATAGACACATGCACATACCACACACATGCAAACACACACACACACATACACACCACACCACACCACATTAACTACAAACACATCCATACACACACTCATACACATACATTCATACACACACATATAGTACAGACATAGACAGACACATCATACACACACCACACATATACACACATACACAGACCTACCCACACCACACCACACCACACCACACCACACCACACCACACTAACCGAAAACATATCCATACACACACACACACACACACACACACACACACAGATACAATCAATACTTAGAGAGAGAGAGAGAGAGAGAGAGAGAGAGAGAGAGAGAGAGAGAGAGAGAGGAGTTCAAGGCACCATATCTCAACGGGTTGTTCATCACATACCAGGTGTCAGGTGTTGCAGAGCATTCGGAGACAAAAGCAAAGGAGCACAAGGAAAGAGGAACAGGAACCTGCCTTCCCTTTTCTGATCTCTCCTCTGGAGCCCCTTCTTTGTTAGCTGCTTCTCACTCTACCCCCGACAGGAAGCAGAAACTAGGGGATGGGTGGGAAATGAAACCCAGGGCTCTCCACAGAAGGCACCCCACAGAAGCTCTGGAATAAGATGGGAACTCTTTAACACAGTTGGAAGCTTTGCCGTCTTCTCCCCTCAAGCTCCTTAGCTTGCATACACACAGGTACATGTGCACAGACGATATGCACGGCCCTTGGAGTGGCCGAGTGTTATGTTCCCTGGAAGGCTGCACCGTGCTGCGTCTGGCACAGTGTGCACGGAAAGGCCATAACCAGACAACTCCTTGGGCCATGAGTTTGCCCTTTCCTGTTTGACTCCAGTCTCTGTATGGGAACCTGAACTCACGTCATCTCAGGGCCATCTCTGCGAACACAACTTAAGACTACGGGTATCCTGACTGCACTCTCTACAACCCTGGACCCCAGACAGTTTCATCACACCCCTCAGTCATGATGTTATCTCCTCAGCCGCTTCTTCTACGACACTAGCTTAGCTCATTGATTTTTAAAGGGAACTGAGATCCTGGGTGCTCTGTTGACTAAGAAATTCTGTCTCGTGTAGTTCTGTGTCCCTAAAGGGGCAGGCCTGCCAGCTGGGCTCTAAGCAGCCTCAGTGTGCATGATAGGGGTGCATATGATCCCTTTCCCTCCAACTAAGCATGATGTTCTTCAGGTCCTGGTACCACTTCTTCATTTACCATTGGTGTCACCGAGCTTCCCCTGTCTTTGCTGTATTTGAATAAATATACATACTCTGGGCATGCTCTGTAGCCCACCCAGCTAATGTCACGACATCACCACGTACTTCGGCACATGGGCTCTGCCAGTATCTTTCTCTGGCTGCCTCTACTGTAGCCTTTGCTCTTGCCTCTTCCTCCCACTCTCTCCTGCCCTTTTCCTGAGAATAAATACATTAGTATCAGAGACTCCCAAATACCCTAAGCTTCAAGATTCTCGGCAAGTCTTCCTTATGCTCAGAGCTCAGGAACCCCACCTCTACTGGTTGGCAGCTGGGTCTTTGCCACTTAATCCAGATGATAGGCTATGTTAGCTGTCTGGTTCTGGGTACCCCTTTGGTGTGTGTCTGATATTTAGACACCTGTTGAGCAGGCCTGGTGTGATGCCAGCACCTGCTTTAGTCAAGGCAAGCTATCTTGTTAGGATCTTCCCAGGTAGGGCATACTTGGCTCCTGGTTTCACCTCTTCACTGGCCTCCTCTAGTTCTGTAGCTGCACTTTCTAGAGGCCGAGAGAGACACAACTTAGCACCACATGCTTTCAGATCCCCTCCTCTTTGTTTCTAGGCTTGACTTGGGAAACTGGTCCGTTGGATGACTGAAGGGAACCCACACCATGAGCACACTCTCCAGTGAGTCAATGATTATTCTGCTCCAGCCACTGAGGCAATAGAGACGTTGACTTCCACTCTAGCCGATGAGGGCTCAGGTAAGTGACCCTTAGCTGAAAGGCTTTGTTTGACATGACTCAGCCTTAAAGACAACCCACTTGCCAGTTGCTAAGTGCCAGGTTCCTGTAAACACTAAAGTGCAGGAGCCTTCCTGAGAGAGAGCCCTAGCAATGGTCTGGGAGGTGATGTTTGGGAACATGAGCAGTAATCAGAAAATGTTCCCCGTTTGCTAGGTTTCAACTACCAGTAAACACAACCCTCATGCTCTCGCTTCCCTCCGGTGGCTTAGTTGCTTATGTGTGATTCACAGCTGATTTTCTGATGGGAAGTTTGGTCTGCTGTAATGATGGTGTTTGGGTTCTAAGACACTGGCTTCCACAGACACGACTTTGCCAAGAAGGGAAAGCAACAAGGAGTCTCCATTGGAAGCACCATTGGTCACCCCACTCCCTGAAGGCCATTTTTATTGCAGTTCAATTGTGGTTGCTGGAGGTCCATCTGGGCTGACTTCTTTCTGTTCAGTGGAGACTTTGGGCTTGTCAGCTTTTCCTCAGATAAAGGAGAGACACGAATCCTGCTTCAGGGAAGCATGTCACTTCCTGATTTCCTGTCTCCCTTCACTCCCTCCTTTCTTCTTTCCTTCTTCTCTCTCTTTCTCCCTCCTCCCTCCTTGCTTTCTTCTTCATGTGCATGTGTGCATTCGTATGTTGGTGTGCATACACAGGGCAGAGGACAACTTTGGCTGATTTCTTCAGGTTCTCTCTACCTTTCCCCTCCCCCACTTTGTTGTTGTTGTTGTTGTTGTTGTTGTTGTTGTTAAGATAGCATCCCTCATTGGTTTGGAACTCATCAAATAGGCAAGATGGCCTAGCCAGTATCTGCCTCCTTAGCATTGGGAATGCAAGCATGCCACACTTGGCTTTTCAAATGAAGACTCTGGGAGTCAAACTCAGATCCTTAAATATGCAAGGCAGTTACTTTATCAGTTGAATACCCTCCCTAGCCCCTTGATTTCTCTTGGTGATGATCCAAAACTAATTTGTCATCACCCAGATATCCGATGCTTCTTTCCAATGGACTTGGTTGGTTGTTGAGCTTTTTTTTTTTTAATTTAATTTAATTTTATTATTTTATTATTTTTTTGAAGTGACTTACCACATTAATCACCGTGCTCATGACCAGACTGACCCTGGTTTATGTCCTATCCTGGCCTGGAACTCTCTATGTAGACCACGTTGCCCTTGAACTTATAGAGATCCATTTACTTCTATCTCTTGAGTGCTGGGTGGTAATGATGTATCATCACATCCTTTGAGAAAAGAGCATTTTGGTAGATCAGTTTTGAATGTGGACGTTGAATGTGGTAGATGAGTGAGCCTGCCAAAAGTGCTGTTCCAGGCTGAAGGTGAACACACACACACACACACACACACACACAAACACGAGTCGAGAGGAGGGAAGGATAGCCTTTGGCATAGTCACTCTGTGCTTTCCTGAAATACATGCCTTCCTCTGCCTTTGTTGGCCTGCCTTCTTAGGAAGAAAACTTGTCTTAACCTTAATATGAGCTGTCCCTTCATCACTAGCTGTCTGTGTGACGTAGGGCATGCCATTTACCTGCTTCGAGCTTCAGATTCTCCGTTTGCGAAATGGAGAACTCAATACCCACCTTTCAGGTCAACGTAGGTAGACAGCACATATGTAGTATGCTTGGCTCATAAAAATCTTCTCAGCGAATATCATTAGTTACTCAAGGCCAAACCACAGGGACCTCAGTAATAGCAATAAAAATGGACTCCAGTTATTTAGGGTCTTCTCCAAGCCCTACATTGCAAAGGCTCCAAGAGCTCTCCATGTGTTACATGAGCTGTGATCACCCTCAGTGGACAGAGGACAAGCTTAGCATCCTAAGTCTATCCATCCAGGATCATCACCATATAGCTCTGCATGTGTGGGCTGCCATTGGTCCTGCTTTGCAGGGACACTGGAAGCCGTGGTCCTGCATGAGTGGGACAAGCCAGGTCAGGTAACCAGGACAACATCTGCTTATCACCTTTACTCATACCACAAATACACAGACTGGCCCCTGTGCTGTTATCTGACATCTTTGTGAAGCCTTTACTTGAACACCTGCCAGCAGCTATGTGTCCATCCCCTTATTCGGGAAATAGCATACCCATGAAGCTCATGGTGGAATTCCTGCTAAGAGTCAATGTTCTTATTGGGACAGGTAGGTTGGTAGAGTCAGTCTGTTGAGCGGCATAGGATGGGGGAAGGATCAGGCTCCTTCTTTCCTTGTGATCTGAGGAAAATGCTGTCCATGCAGGATCTCCGCTTGGGTCCCTCACTGGGCCCTCATCTCAATCACTACCTTTCTCAGGAAAATGTCTAACATGAGACTTGAGTTGAGAGCATGTGCCATGGCAGGAACATGCTGCCTTGTGCACATCTGTGGATCAAGACATTAACATGTTATGCTAATAAGATATGAAAAAAATTCATCCTTGGTAGAGTACCAGTGACAGACCAGAGTAACAATTCCCCTGAAGTCCAACTCGATGAAGCAATCAATGAGCAAGGGTGATGGAAGTGTTACTTCTAGGCTCCTGGATGACTCAAAGGAAGCTGTAGCACTAGAAGTCCCATTCCAGTATGTGCAATGATTCCCAGAAGCTCTATCTCTGGAGCTTCCCATACCACTTGAAGGCAGCTTGACTGGTGGGAAAGTCTCTTCTCCCCAGTAAATGTTTCTGCTCATATAGCCTTTGGGAGAAGCATTGTGTATCTTGTAAGTCTTAGGAACTTCATGAGATTTGTGAGTTGTTGTTGTTGTCTTTTTCTTGTTTTTTTTTTTTTTTTTTTTTTTCTGGAGCCTTGAAAGCTTCATTTTACTTTCGGAATCTTAACTCTCCTCTGAGATAGAGTGGCTTGGTTTAGAGAAAACTGCCATACAATAGATGCATTTGAAAGGACATAAAGGAGCCCCACTGTGTGAAGCACCTCTGCAGTGACCCCAAAACAGTTAGGTAGGTCTCCTGTGAGGAAGAAGTCCCCGTGAGGATACAGTGAAGAAGTGAGAGCCTTTAGCAGGCTGTTCCCAGCCAAGATGCCTACTCCCTTGCTGTCAGTCCAGCCCTTAGTGTGTGCCCCCGGGACTCAGAGCTCTCAAGCAGTACTGGAAGGTTACATGCAGGTGGCCACCATTTCTTTCCATCCTAACTTCCTTCTGTGCCTTCATTTTCCAGGTGAGGAAGAGAGAAGAAGAGTGAGGAAGCTGGCTTTAACTCCCTGTGTCAGAGTTCAGCCTCCTACAGGCCTCTTGGAACGTTTGCATTGTAGGTAAGCAGAAGGGTAGTCACCCCCTCTCAACAATAGCCAATGGGTGTCATGACAGGAGAGGCAGGACTCCGGTACACAGGACCACATAAAGGCCCACTGTTCCCATGGAAGGCACACGGATTTGCCTTTGGTTAGACACACCCACTTCCATCCACCCCCGGGTATGGGGTTAGAATGTTCTTCATTGTTAACTCACACACTGTTATTTCCCAAACCTGCCCAGCCCCTCCCAAAAGCTTTGAGTCCTGTTTACCATCTTTGTTTTCTAAAACAATTCATTCTCTTTGTTCAGCTGCCCATCCATCCATCTACGCATGTTAAATATATCTTTGCGGTGAGTTGGACTCCGTCTCTTACTGAATGGCTTTATCTGCTCATGGCAATTTCATACAGTCTCTGGTTCCCCAGACTGAGGGTGCATGCACACACATTTCATTATCTTCCCCCTCTAATTTTGGAATAGATTCCAAAATTTCTCTTCTTTCTGTGTATGTGTTTTCCCCCATGACCTCATGCCTGTAAGACTGTTTGGGACACTGGCTTACAAAATGCTCCCTGTTCTGAAGCCTCCTGATACCCTTGCTTTCTAGAGCAGAGGATGGTGGGGCCAGCAGGATATTCACGCTTGCTCTCTGCTTTTACACCCAACCCCATCTGGGGCCTCATTGGTGCCTATTAGGACAAAGCCTTGGGGTCAAGGTCTTATCCCATAAAAACTATTTATTTATTTTTAATTCATTGAAGTATTTTTTTAGTATATAAAATAATGGATTTCACATGATGACATTTTCATCCATATACTTTGTATTTGTTTCCTTATTATCCTCCCCCATCCTTCCTCCACTACTCACTCATTGTCCCCCTCTCCCTTTCCTCTAAGACTTGCCGCTTTTATGCCATTTATATATGTGAATATAGCTAAATCTAGTTCCATACATGAGAGAAGACATATGACATTTTATCTTTCTTCCCTCATTCCCCTCCCTCACCCCTCTCCCACTCCCTTCCCTTTCCTGACTTCCCTCCCCATCTCCTCTCCCCCACCTCCTCTCCCCCCACCTCCTTTAAGTTCTCCTTTCCCATATAGACCCAGTTCTACCTTCATATTATATATGATTCTTTCTTCAAAGAGTCACATCATATTCATATATATAATGCATATACAAACCAAATGCATATACAAACCAGCTGCAAAAAAAGCTGCCTGAGGGAAACAAAAAACAAAAACCCCAGAAAACTAGAGTCCTTTTACTCCAGAAACAAGTAGACTTTTTGAGACTAGCCACCCAGAAAGCAACCCCCTCTAATACCCACAGCATGCTCTGTGGAAGCAGTCATGCATGTGTGTCCATGTGAGTGCATGTGTAATCGTGCATGTGCATATGTGCATGAACCTGTGTATGCACACATGCATTATGTATGTGTGTGGGTATATGCAGGTGCAATTTAAATAAAAACAGCAGCATTTCTGGTCTGGATCTAGAGTGCTTGGCCAGCCTTGCAATGCTATTTTCACTAGCTCCGTTCTGACAAGGGGGCAGCTGCTACTGTTTGATGTGTGGAGAACACATCTCCTGGGAAGAGACAGGGGGAGCCAGGACACCAGGCTGAGTGGCCTCAGAGCAGGGCGCATGCTCGTCAAGATTCTATTTCAGGATTGTCTGAGACCAGTGTGTGTTCTTGCCACAGAGGAATGCTCCCTTGGAGGGGATGGCTAACCTGGCCAGGCAAGGCAGGAATGCACAGCCTGTGGTGGTGACGCCTCCTCCCAGCAATGTGTCCTGCTTCCTGCTTTGAGTCACATGAACATTTTTATTTTTTGTCTGCCTCCCACTACAGCCTGCATTCTGCCCTGCAGTGTTGTCAGGGTGGGGTGGGGGGTGGGGGTGGGGGGATCTTCTGCGTCTGGAAGCTGTGTTGTAAAACTCAGAGCTGTTTTCAGCATGACTCTGTGACGTGTAAAGATGTTGGGAGGAGGGAGGGACACAGGAAGGGAAAGGAGAGAGGAAGGAGGGCAAAAGGAGAAAGGGAGAGAAGCATCTCACTGACGTCAAAGGAGACCGCATTCTACAGGGTAACATTACTGGTACCTCCACCATCCACCCCTTCTAATTTACTAGAAACTGAACAGCCTGTTCGGAGACCCAGAGCGCTGCTTGCTGCTCTCCCCTCCTCCAACGCCTCCCTGCCTCATGTTCTCCTTTGACCAAAAGAGCCATTAATTGTTGGGAGTTTGAAAGCTACCTGATTCCTTGGTACAGAGGGGATTTCCACGAGTCATAATTCAGTCCCTGCTTGTGAGGACACTGTAGCTGAAGTAAATTGATCCAGCTGATGACAAAGGGCCCCTGGGGACAGAGAGGTCAGCTCTGCAGCTGGGGCAGCTGCTGGGGTTGTCACATGACTGGCTGTGCTTGCTCAGGCTTGCCCCCAGTGCCCTCATGATCTTCCTGCACACACACACACACACACTCACACACCCCATCCCCCAGTCCCTGCATCCCTTGCAATCTCTTCTTTGCCTCTCTAGAAGGCCAGGATTTGCAGCCTGTCTGGCTTCCTGAGGTGAAGGTGATTTTCCAGGAAGTTGCCAGCCTCCTTCTCCACTTGAAATGTGGGATTACTACTGGCAAGATGGCTCAGTCGGTAATGTACTGGCCACACAAGCACGAAGACCTGAGTTCAATCCTCCAGAACTCACATAAAAAACTGTTTGGTGACATGTGCTTGCAAGCCCAGTGCTAGGAAAGTAGAAACAGCTCTCTGGGTCTTGCTGGCCAGTCAACCTAGTAGCTTAATAGGTGAGCGCAGAGCCAGTGAGAGACCCTGTCTCAGAACACAGGATGGATGGCTCCCAAAGAATGATAGCCAAGGTTGATCTTTGACCTCCCCATGCACTGACACACATATGTCAGTGTGACATACACAGGTACATGTACAAATTCAAAACAGAGTGGCTCCCTCCTGGTAGTCCTCTTTGCTGCCCTGACAGGTTCTATGGTGTTTTGCTGAAACCTCTCTCCATTCTGCTATCTGGACATGCAGGACCTGTTCACGAATACGGTCTGGCAACACTAACTTGTAACCTGGAGTTCCAGAAACAGCCGATTCCACTACCCAGATGGTAGAGTTCAAGCCGCTGGCTAGCCAAGGCTGCACAAGTTAATTTTTATCCCAGTAAAAAATAATAAACACCGCATTAGCAACTACATGTTTATCAATTTGCAGTTCATTTCCAGCCAGACCATCTCCCTCCTGTGTGTTTTTACTGCTGGCTGATGATCCGGAGTACGTTTTGTGAAACCATATGTGGCTATTTAAGCCCTGGCCTCCGTTGCATTTATGCGATGTTTTCCACCTTAATTGTATGACGCTATTTGGCTCCTAGTGCTATGGCGTTCGACTAGCGCATCCAAAATGCTAAAGAAACTGCAGTAAAGCCACAGGACTTGCTAGGGGGTCACCTGGCAGCTCAGAGACCTGTGCTGCTGCAGTAAGGATTTTATATTTCCGCTTTTATAAGAAGTCCCAGCAAGCACGTGTTAAATCATCCTCTCTGGGTAGGAATGTGTCTGTTGTGTTTCTTCTCGTTTTATGGTAGGCTGATATCAGAGGAGGTGCTGAGGACAGTTCTCAGGTGGAGTTAGGGATTCTGACCCGGAAGATGCTCCTTCAGAAAGCACTAGTGCATGACTGGGTTCAAGGGTGATCACTGGCCCCACAGCTCAGCCTGGTTTTCTTTTTTTTTCTTTCCAGTGCTTCAGCTGGTTTTATTCTTGGCAGGATTACAGCCCCCATTGACAGTGTCACCTACCCTTTATCATTAGACTGTTGTAGCCAGGGACACCATTTGGCTAGATGAAATGGAACAACGCCTGTGTACAATCATGAAGATACTAAACCCTTCCCCAATCTCTAAGTGCTACTGAATGGAAGTATACATAACAAACTGGTGTTGCCACAGAAACACTAGGGGGATGGTGTGTCCTTTCCATGGCTCTCAAGTGCCTAAGGATGTCTACTCCCGGGGACTGGCTGACTGCCCGGGTCTAGTGGACCCTCACAGGACTCTCTTGATAGGAAGAGCAGCCTTGGCTGGGGCCAGTAGGCAGTGGGTAGAAGGTTGGTGCTTCGTGAAACCCCAAGGATGAGGCAATGTCCCATTTCCCAATGGGTAGTTACGAAAGGACTGTCTTTTTGGGGGCTAGCATGAATATATAAACGTTAAAACATTGTTTCTGTCTGTCTCTGTCTGTCTCTCTCTGTATGTATATATGTATGTATGTATGTATGTATGTATGTATGTATGTGTGTATAAGTACTGCAGCTCCTATGTGGAGGTCAGACAACTTTAGGAGTCAGTTCTTGTCTACTATGTGGGTCTCAGGGACTGAACTCAGGTCTTCTGGTTTGCTGGTTTCTTTACTTACTGAGCCACCTGGGTGGCCCCTGAATGTATAGATTTTTTTTAATGATGTAAGTGACATAGTCAAATTTCTTATCAAATTATTTTATAGGTGTGTTTGGACTTATAGTACAAATATGCTTATTTAAAAACATTGCTTTGGCTTTCGCTTGTTATTCAGGCTCTCCATTGCTCTCTCTCTCTCGCTCTCTCTCTCTCTCTCTCTCTCTCTCTCTCTCTGTGTTGTGTTGGGAACCAAATGCAGGGTCTCCACATACCATGTAAATACTCTGCCACTAAGTGAACCCCCAACTATCTTAGTCAAGGTTTCTATTGCTGCACAAACATCATGACCAAAAAGCAAGTTGGGGAGGAAAGGGTTTATTCAGCTTACATTTCCAGATCATAGTCCATCACTGGAGGAAGTCAGGACAGGAACTCAAGCAGGGCTGGATCCTGGAGGCAGGAGCTGGTGCAGAGGCCATGGAGGGATGCTGCTTACCAACTTGCTCCTCATGGCTTTCTTATAGAACTCAGGACCACCAGCTCAGGGCTGGCACCACCCACAGTGGGCTGGGCCCTTCCCCATTGATCACTAACTGAGAAAATGCCTTACAGCTGGATCTCATGGAGGCATTTTCTCAACTGAGGCTCCTTCCTCTGAAGACTCCTGTCAAGCTGAAACACAAAACCAGCCAGTACACCAGCCTTTCCAGCTTCTTTTTAAGTGACAGAACACAGACTTGCTTACCACATCTAACTTCTCCCCAGTGTCTTTGAGATCTAGGACTCTTTGAATCTGTAAAACGTGGCCTCTGGAAAAGCTGTCTCAGGTCCCCCCCCTCCTGGGGGGGCATGCTGTATTTGAGATTTCCACAGTGGGCATTTTCTTGCACTGTTTTTGAAAGGGACCCTTGTGGGGTGTGGCTGCACCAGGAGATGCTCAGTTGTGTTAAGGCTATAGAAGTATACTTGCAAAGGACTGAAATGGCACAGGGCTTGGAGTGTTCTATTTCTTGTTGTTGCAAAAGCAGCTGCTGGTAAATGAAACTTAAAGAAAGTAGGATTTGTTTTGGTTCACGGTGTGAGGGGCACAGACCATCAAGAGGGGGAAGGTGGGGTGATGAGGGTGGCTGTAGCTTCTGCAGCAGAAGCAGGAGGTGGGTGCTCACAATGAGACTGTAGCCAGGAAGCATTCTTAGACGAACGATGGGCTGAGCTGATTTTTTTCTTTTTATTTATTCTGAGGACTCCTACCCAAGGGGTGGTGCCTCTCGGCCATATGCAGGGTGGGTTCCCTTTCAGTCGAACATCTCTGAAAACATCTCATAGATATAGGAAGGGGAGTGTCTTCTAGAGGACTCCAAGCCCAGCCAAGATGACAATGAAAAAAATCAACCGTCACATCTGAGTTTCTTTCAAAAAATTCTTTTTCTGTTGAGTACGGAGAAATGGCTAAGCAGCTGAGAATACACATTGATATTTTTCAGACCCCTCCTCCCCCAGGTTCAGTTCTCAGCACCCTCATGGTGGCTCACAACTGCCTGTAACTCCAGTGCTACGAGATCTAGTGCCCCTTTCTGGCTTCCCCAGGCACTAGGCATGGACATGGTACACAGACAGACAGACAGACAGACAGACAGATGAAACACCTACACACATAAAAAAATAAATAAATTTGCTGAGACACATATACCTCACACACAGTTATATGTGTCTCAGCAAATGTGTGGAGGTCAGAGAACAACTTGGGGGAGTCAGTGTAACCCTTTCGTGGCGTGGTGATGGCAGATCAAATCCGAGCCCCTGGCTCTGGTGGCAAGCGCCTTCACCCACTTAAGTTACCTTGTTGTCTCCTGAAATTTTTCTTTTTCCATGTGAGGTTTTCTTAAAAGCAATTTCAAAACTGTGGGAACATGTGAGAAGCAAAACAGAAAGCAAGTTTGGAGATGCTCTGGTCCTTTCCTTGTGAGCCACGGAGAGAACTTAGAGGTGCTGGGTTTCTTTCTTCTGACATACTTGAAATTTTCCACAATGAGAACTTAAAATTAATTTGCAAAGAACCAGAGGCCATGCCTTTAAGAATATCTTCAGACATTTTTAGTCAACAGGGCTGGTAACAAACCTCAGGAGTCCCCCAGAAGTGACGGGGAGATCCACTTCACGCACTATTCCTCAACAGAAGCACCCATTTCTTAGTATCCTAATTGGTATGCAGATGCTCAGCCTAGGAGGGCAGAGGAGGGCCTGTTGCTACACAGTCCTAGAGGCAGGCCTGGTGGGTACATGGTCTTGTTGGTGGCATTAAAGAAAAGAATCGGTAATGTCCCTCTAGTGTGGCAGCTGTGGTCTACACAGCCCAAGCAAGAGGGGATGTGAGCATCTGTCCAGCAAACTGTCCAGCAAATCTGTTGCAGTCAGGCAGGATAACTTGGGCCTAGCAGCCCCGATGACCACGTTGAAAGAGCCAAAAAGCAATTCCGCTTTTACTTCATACTCATATTGATGGGCTGGCTCTCCCAACATTATTAATCCAAAAACACGGTGGTAGAACAGGACACTTTCCATACGAGAAAGTAGATCAGTTTGTCATGGAGTATTGTTGAGATTAAAAATGTCTACTGTGCCTGTGTGAGAAGTCTGGAATTCTCTGGAATTATTAGTAGAAAAAAATACCCCATTACACTATGACACAATAAGGTGATTATAACTAGGATTGATTTACTTCTGGCCTTTATTTTATTTTATTTTTTTATTGTAGCCCCAATCATATCTCATATTTCTGAATAAAGAGGGCAGAGTTGTTTTGAAAGAGCCTCCCCTCAAACATGAAACATACACACAGTCTCTCTCTCTCTCTCTCTCTCTCTCTATCTCTCTCTCTCTCTCACACACACACACACACACACACACACACAACGGTTTCAGAGTATCTATCTCAGCATTTCAGTACTGGCAGATTTATTGGAATGTAGAAAAAAAATCAAAGAAAATAAACAAAACACCCATGTGCTCAAACTGAGAGCAGATTCTCTTTTGGACAGTGTGTGTGTTTTTCTGATGAGGTAAGTGTTGATTCTAACCCAAAAAGGCTGGAAAGTGTGAGCTTAGATAAGTGTCTGCTGGATTCAGGACTGCAGCGTGGAGGCTGTGAAGTGGGCGTTAAGATCACCGGCTGTAGCCGCAGAATAAAGTTCACCCTCGCTTATCCTCACGGTAATTGGTTACTGAAGTGAAAGAGTTACTGTCCAGAAACCCTCTGTTAACTTTAGGCTCAACTCACAGGGGCGGATGCTTCAGGCCAGGCGAGGGATCACAGATGAAGTCTACAGGCGTTGTTTTAACAATGTCAAGTGGCCCCAGTCCAGGCTAGAAGTTAAACCGGAAGATGGCTATCAAATGCAGTTGTTGGGTCTGGCACAATCGCTCTTTGCTGAGCTGAGCAGAAAAGAGAGATATTTCTCTGTGGATTTGGCTCATGGTCCCACAATGCGGTCTTTCATCTGCATCTTCCTATTGGCTCAAGGGAAAAACAAATCTTGCGTGCACAGAGGAGTTGTCCCTGAGAGTTGACATCGGTCACCCATGGCCCCCGCTGGGCCCTCCACCTACGATTTCCTATTACGCTGCTTTTCCAGCAACTCAGACAAGCGACCTCATGAAGTGGTTGAAGCTGCCTTTTGGTTGTAGTTAAAACATATTCCAGCAGCTCGATTTCACATGCTATGATAAACAGGGCAACCTCCTCCTGTGAGCTGTGATATCTTACATTTGCAAGCCGGTGTGTGTGTGTGTGTGTGTGTGTGTGCATGGAAAACGGGCTGGTTGTGCTGAGCAACATTGCTTTGACCACAGGGCCATTTCTGCAGAATTCTCTTTTGTGTGGCCGTTCCCCCTTCAGGTCAGTGAATAAACTCATCATGACTGGCAAGGGCACTTCGCTGCAGAGCTTAATGTGCAACTCGTGGCTTTCCTCCTGTGTCAGCAGTTAGCCATACAATTTGGAAAATAAGGGTTCCAGGGAGTCAAATGCATCTGTCAGCCAGGGGAGGAGGAGAAGGAGAAGGGGGAGGAGAGAGAGGAGGAAGGGGAGGAGGAGGGAGAGGAGGAGGAGAAAGTTTTGAAATCCATGTCTGTGGTGGCTGTAAGAGGTAGGATAATTTAAGTAACCTGGAAGAGCTGTGGGTTTACAGGTTTCAACAACAGGAAAGTCTCTTGTTTTAAAACCCTCCTAAAGCAACAGGCTTTAGGCTGTGGGCTTAGGGAAGAAAAAAAGGAAGAAAAAAAAAGCAGGCCTGTGGTTTGGTGATTGTATTTCCTTATTGATATAATGGCTGCTGACGCAAGGCCTCCTGGGATTGCCGTGTGACCGCAGGACCGACAGTTACCCTACTGGGTTCTGAAACACAGCCGGGGCTTTCTGGACAGATGAGAAGTCTAAAAATTTCCCTTTTCATTTCCTCTCTGGTGTGACTTTGTCATTTTTTGAAAAGCTAAAAGGGAATTTTGCTTACAGTTTTAAGTTTATCTGGCCAGGGTGGCTTCCTTTATACTCCCCCCAAACCCCACACTCCAAAAACCCAAACTTAAAGACAAAAACATAAATTCTTATAGACCCTTCCTCGCCTCAACCTCCCCACCCCCTCACCCCATGGGACTGTGCCTGGTTAATCTGCTCTTCAGGCCAGACATTTAAATAAGCAACTCTTTTTAACACACATTGCAACACCTCCACCCAATCATCTTTGGGGGCATGGGTGGAGAGAACAGGCAAGGTGCCTCGTGTGTTTCTGGAATCTTCTCCTTCTCCCAGCCTATGGGATGTTCCTTGGGCAAATGCTCTAGGACCTCTCCGTAAGTTCTGGGATAAGTGGAAGCAGACCTACTCTTGTGTGACGTAACTCGCTCACCACGGAGTGGAAGGCTCTGCTGTGTAGAGGTGCGGTGTTGGTTGAGCACCCCAAACATTTTGCAGTCCAGTTAAACCCCAGAGAGATGCTGCTTCTGAAGTGAACTGGAGAGACCTCTGACCCAAGACAGCTCCTGAACTTGCCTGAGGCCACTCTTATTTTCTGTGTGTAGGAGAGACGGCAGGGTAAGGACAGAGTGCACCTCACATTCACCCAAATCGTCTGCATTCGTGGTTCTGACGTGTTTGGCTCCACGTGTTAAACATGCTTGTTTTCATGCACGTGTGTGTTCTTTATGTCACGGGGCACAGTTCCAGAATGTCTTTTAAAGATAACATTTGGGGGGCTGGTGAGATGGCTCAGTGGGTAAGAGCACCCGACTGCTCTTCCGAAGGTCCAGAGTTCAAATCCCAGCAACCACATGGTGGCTCACAACCATCCGTAACGAGATCTGACTCCCTCTTCTGGAGTGTCTGAAGACAGCTACAGTGTACTTACATATAATAAAAAAAAGATAACATTTGGAAACAGTGTGTATTTCAAGACTCCAGAAAATTAATAAGCACGGTTAACTCTCACCAAAACATGCCATTCTGTCAGTCCTAGGTCCCTGGAACCTGAAACCCGGAGCTCGGATGATTATATGCCCCTCCCAAATAAGCCTGATAAATCTGACCCAAACAAGTCTCCAAGGCCACCAGGAAGTGCAATCCTGCCAAGAATGAAAGATAACAACTGCCAAAGTCTTAAGGTTACAGAGAGAGCAAGGGGGATGCAGGCCTACTGTGTGTGTGCACAAGGTCCATGATGTACAGGGCATGCGCTCAGGAGCACAGGGGTTTCTGGGACCCACGGGAGACTTGTTCTAGAATCTGCAGATTCTTGTCTCCAATATACAATGTTTGCATAGGATAGACAATACACCATCTGTACACCAGTCCCTTCAAAGTTATCGTGCCTAACTTTAAATGCTAAGCACTGGATATTGTACCATATTGTTCAGGGATGGCAGCAAAAAGCCTGTAGTAAAGACGCAAATCTCCCTCCATTTGAAGTTGGTTGATGCCATGGCTGCAGAATTCATAGATACAGAGTTCCAGCTGTACTGGGTATGTGTACATGGGTTTCATGTGTTTACATTGTGTGGATGCAGTTAACAGGTATGTGAACAGATACTATTCTAAACACTGTGAGTGTATGTGTCCATTGGGTGCTCTTGTGTGCACAGATGAGCATGTATTCAGAACATGTAGAAAGATGTGCTATGTGCATGTGTGTGCTATTTGCACATCACATGTGCATTCTTGCATGCTCCCTGTTGTGTAGCACACTGGATGCCACAGATGATCTGTGGACAATGACTGAAGTTGCTGGTAACCTGAATGTGTGTGCATGCACACATACGTGTACTTCATGGTACTTGGTGCAAAAAGTGCTCTGAAGGCATCTGAATTTAACCTGTTGGGATCTCAGGATGGGTGACTGTGAGACTGCAAAGACAAGCAGCCTCTTGCTGTGTTTCTTCCTGCCAGCCTCTCCCAAGAGTTACCTGTTTCCTTTATCTTTCTTTTTCCTTCCTTCCTTCCTTCCTTCCTTCCTCCATTCCTATCTTTGTCCTTCCTTTCTTTATTTCTTTTTCTCTTGTTGAGACAAGATTTTATGTAGCCAAGCTGTCCTGAAAAGTGCTATATAGCCGAGGAAGACCCTCTCGTCCGCCTCTGGGTTACAGGCGTACATTACCATGCCTGGATCTTGTTAAAGTCTTTTTAGGTGCCTTTTGTCTTCTGCCTCAGGGAAGATGTTTTGTGATGGAGAGTGTTGGAACTAAGGCCCTGTGTATTCAGGAGACAGAAGGAGAAAGCAGCAGCAGGGGGTGAAGTCCCAAAGATAGCACAAGTCTGTATTCAGAAAACACAACTCATGTCCCTCCTCCCAGGACTCGAAGTCTGTCCCAGTTTCCTGCCTCTGACCTTACAGTAAGCGCTGACCCACTTTGGGCTATTTTTTATTTGTTTCTTTGAAAATGCTCACTATGTGATTACCGTTGACTCTTGTCAACTTTGCTCCGATTCCTCCACCCCGCCATCTGAGGCCCAAAGTGCAGCTCTTCTCCTCCTCAGTTCCGCTAATTATGGGTGAGCGGAGCCAAAGGATGGTAGGGTTCTATTGGTGATGTGACACTCGGGTGACCCACTTCTTCACAATCACAGGCACAAGGACAAGAGGCTGTGTAGCACTTTGTACCTGCCTTGCTTTTGTCTGAGGTTTTCCTCTCTGAGGTAAACCATGAGAGCTGACATCTTGCCAGGTTCCGTGTGTGTGTGTGTGTGTGTGTGTGTGTGTGTGTGTGTGTGTGTGCATAAGGGGCAGGGGCAGACTCTGTCCTGAGCTCTCTCCCAGGCTTGCCCTTTGGGCCCAGGGCGGTGGACGTATTCACACTTATCTAGGATTGCAGCCCAAGTCAACAGTGGAACCAGGAAGTGGGCTCGGGACCAGCCTGGCATGCTGAGTATGGGTATTTGCTTTTCTCTTCCAGCAAACTTTGATTTACCCTTTAATAAGTTACCGCCGAGGATGTGGCTCTTGAAAGGTTTAGCTTGGCACTCAAACCTAAGTCACATGTTGATAAAGAGGGAGAGGGAAGGCCAGTCATTACGTTGTTCAGCTTTATCATTAACCCTGAGTTTGGACTCGAGCTTGCTTTCCGGAGGGCTGGTTGCCCAGTGCAGGAGCAGGTGGCAATTCTCCGTCAACCAGGTGTGGTGACATCCTTAGCAGAAAGCAAGCCATCATGACTGGGGCAGGCATAGTGGACAGCCCTGCGGGGGATGGAAGACAAAGGGTTCTGATTTCAGACATCTTTGGCCTCAGTTTCCTTGGCTGTGAAATAAGAGAAGATAAGAATCAAATAAATCAAGCTCCTAGGTTGCTTTGAGAGCCAATAAGGGAGCAGATGAGAGGGGACGGTGGTGTTCAATAAACAGTGGGGTAGCGTTTGTCAACATCAATGTCACATGTCATTTAAGTGGCTGAAATATAGCTTCTGTCTTTTCTTTCCAGAAATTTCTCCAGAGTCTCCTTCAAGGACTAGAGTCAAAGAAGTGTGTGTGTGTGTGTGTGTGTGTATGTGTGTGTGTGTGTATGCGGTATATGTATGTCTGTGTTGTCTGAGTGTATGTAAATGTGTGGTGTGTGTGTATTCATGTGTTTGTGATATATATATATGTATATATATATATATATACATATATATATATATAAAATGTATGTTTGTATGTGAGAGTATGTGTGTTTGTGAATGTGCGGTGTGTGTGTGTTTGTATGTGTATGTCTGTGTGTATGTAAATATATGTGGTGTATGTATGTATGTGTTTGTATGTGTATGTGTGCATGCTTGTGTGTGGTATATATTATGAGTATATGTGTGTGTGTATGAGTAGTATATATGTGTCTCTGTGTATGTATGTCTGAGTGTATGTTTGTGGTTGTGTGTATGCACGTATTTGTGTGTATGGATATGTGCATGTTTGTGTGTGATATATATATGTATGAGGGTGTGTGTGTGTGAGTGTGTATGTGTGTCTGCATGTGTTACTGAAGACTGATTAAACCCAGGACCCGGCACATGCCAGGTAGAATGTGCTCTATCATTAACCGATATCCCTGGCCCCTTTTGCTATTTATTTATCTATTTATTTTAAAAAATCTGAGACTCTTTATCTTGTAAAATGGAGTAAGGGGGAGAGTTATCCTCCTACCTCGGCTCTTCTGAAGTAGCTAGGGTGGCAGGTCTGTACTACCTGGCTTAACTTGGAGAACATTCACACCTCACGGGGAAGCAACTTGGAACTGGTTCCTGGGGAGGGGGTGCTGGGTTAAGGTTTCCTTTCTCTTCTGCTGACAGCACTTCCGCATTAAATTCAGTCATCAGCAAAAACAGAACAAACTGAGAATAAAGAGGCCGGAGGGCCCTTGTTGCACAGTAAGGGTGAGTCATGGAGGTATGAGCAGGGCCACTCACCTCCTGTGCCTAAGGCATAAGAAGAGAGGGAGAGGGTTACCTAGTAAGGCCACAGAAGTGGCATGGTGGGTCTGCCTTAGGAGCTTCAGATGAGAAACGCGTTGTCCCCCAGAGTTTAGAAGGCAGTAATAATCTGGGCTCAAGGCCAGGCTGCATTTTACACTTTAAACTGTCAAGCACTAGTAATTCCAAACAATGTTCGTGATAAAATCTCCCCGTCTGGGCAGCTGGCCTTTCTGCCCCTCTCAGGGCACTTGGATAAATGGGGGTAAAGGCACAGAGACCAAGTTGTTTTTGCACTAGAGGAGACAGGTACTCAAGGGATCTTGGGGTCAAAAAGTCCTGTGAGAAAGAGGAAGAGAGAGGGGAGTGGGCTCTCAAGTGGAGCCTACCTTGGGGCCTGGATCAGGTCCTCTTCAGAGGGAAATAGGTTAGCAGACCTGCAGCAGACAGCCCTGTAAACCAGGACTCACAGACCCCTGCATAGAAAGATGCCTTCCCCTTCCAAACACCCCCATCCTGTCTTCTTCTGCCTCTTCAGGAGCCATTCTCCTGAAGACTGGTGCTTATCTATGGGGACAGGTTTGTCTCATCCTT
This sequence comes from Mus musculus, assembly GCF_000001635.26. Classification (NCBI taxonomy): domain Eukaryota; kingdom Metazoa; phylum Chordata; class Mammalia; order Rodentia; family Muridae; genus Mus; species Mus musculus. Next base: position 126,827,612 of record NC_000074.6, on the reverse strand, counting down.
GAAATCAACTAGTGAGGTGAACAGACCTTTGTCCATTGAACAGATGAGAAAAACTGAGGCTCCAACAAGGGCCGGGGACTCTTTCTGCTTTCGAAGCAAAGGAGAAGGGTTGTGGATTCATTTAGCCCTAGAGTCTGCTGCCCCTAAACCTCAAAGGCCCTGGAGTTTCTGGGTGAAACCTACTGAGGAGGTAACAGGGGGTCTTTTCATCTGTTATTTTAAGGGGTGCACAGAGTCCCACCCCCCAGACTCAATAGACCAGCTTTATGTTATTCAGAACAACACAGACAAGTCATCTGTGAGAAGCCTTGAAGTGCACCATGGCAGACAGGCAGAGAGACCCTTTACAGACAATGCCTTTCTCAGAGTGGGGCTTTCCTGTGTGCTATAGAAGGCTCCCTGGTACAAAGTCTCTCTAAGGCAACAAGTAGACACGTGTCCCCTTTTGATTCCTGGTTCCTGCTAGAGGCTGGCCTAACCCTGAGGCCCACTCAATCAAGTGCTTCCTTGTTCCCAGGGAGTTATTTAGGTGTAGAAACATCCTCTCTTGAGGTTTATCTTTCTCATATACTTCTCTGGCCCCAAGCCTTGAGGAAACCCCAGGAATATGGGAGGGAGGTCCTTTACAGGGTCAGCCTTGCTCAAGGAGAACACGGAGTGAGAAAGGAACCTTGTTCTGACTCAGGAGAAGTCCCTTGTGTCCTCTAGGCTCCAGCCTGAGCTGCAGGGCTGTCCTGAAGGAATAGCTAGCCCCTGACCAAAGGCCTGCTGGGGCTGGCCAAGGGCCCAGGCCTAAGGAAAAAAAAAAGCAAGTGGGCTGGGAACACCTAGGGCCTCAGATGACCAACATGCCAGACAGTGGTGGGCTTTTCCCCCCTGCCTCTCTTAGAGTTTGGTTTCTTCCAGATTCCGGATTCCACAGATGTCTCCCTTGGAAAAAGGAAGCAGTGGTCTGACTGGGTTATTTATGTGTGTGGCCTCATACAGTATCTGCCTTTGTTCCACAGAGCAGCAGCCTAAAAAACCAGCTGGGAAGGGGCACTGTGTGTTCAGCGGCTTGCACAGGAAATTGGAAATCGGAGACCGCGGGGATCGACCCCCCTCCTCCTCTGACTCATGCTTAAACAAACCCAACACACCCCCGACCTTTGCTCCCTGCATCTGCAGCAGGCCCTACGCACCAACAGCTCCCTCGCCCACCTTTGCTGGCACAGGGTTCACTGGCTCACTGAAGGTCAGCACACAATCAACTTCCTGAGGGAGAGAATCCTTAGATGTAAGCCAAAGCTGCGACTGTTTTTTTTTTTTTCCCTTTCCCCTGAACAAAGTGAATTCTTAATGTTCACCTCCCCCCCCCCCCGAAATGTCTCCTCCATTATATTCATCAATGCAGAGATAGAACATTTGGCAAGATTATTTTAAGTAGCTCTCCAACCTGTGATCATAATTTAAAATCAAGGAATTTGCTGAGCAGCTGTAGTGAAGAACAAAGGGCCTGGGGGGAGGGGAAGCTGTGGCGGCTAAGGCCTGGGCTAGTACCAGAGCCAGCTGTAGAGGTGAACTGTGCACACAGTCTGTGGGGAATAGACCTTGCTGTCCTGTCTCACTGGAGTCTCATCTGCCTGACCTAACCTACTACACACAGCTCTTGGAAATACATAGCTGGTGAGGGGGGTGGGGATAGGGGTGGGTGTGGGGGTAGCCGTGGGGGCTAGAGCAATGGCTTCCCTGAGTAAAGTGCTTGCTGTGTAAAGAGGAGGCCCCCAGTACCCACATAAGAAGTTATGCGTGGTGGAGTGCAACCTGTAATCCCAGTGTGAGAGTAGGAAAGCAGGAGGACTTGGGGCCTCAATGACCAGCAAGTCTGGCTGTAGGAATTAGTTCTTTCCTACCTGTGCAGCCCAGGAATTAGACCCAGGTTGTCAGGATCCACATATCATTGGGCCGTTTTAAAAAATTTATTTACTTATGTTTTATTTTATGTATATGAGTACACAGTTGCTCTCTTTAGACACACCAGAAGAGGACATCAGATCCCATAACAGATGGTTATGAGCCACCGTGTGGTTGGTGGGAATTGAACTCAGCACCTCTGGAAGAGCAGCCAGTGCTCTTAACTACTGAGCCATCCTTCCAGCACTGCCATTTTCTTTTAAACTTATTTATTTTATGTATATGAATATACTGTAGCTGTCTTCAGACACACCAGAAGAGTGTATCGGATCCCATTACAGATGGTTGTGAGTCACCATGTAGTTGGTGAGAATTGAACTCAGGACCTCTGGAAGAGCAGTCAGTGCTCCTAACCGCTGGGCCACGTCTCCAGCCATTTTCAAGATCTTCACCTCATCTTTGGGTCTCCTGCTGCACCTGAAGCTCCTCCCTGATTGGCTACACTGGACGGCCCTCGGGATTGCAGGATTCACACCTCTATCCGTGCCAGGACTGGGGTTACTGATAGTTTAAGTGGCTACTGGGGATCAGAACTTGGGTCCTCATACTTGTTTGGCAAGCACTTTCTCCACTCTCACATCTCCCAGCTCATTGGTCACCCAGAGCTGCTGCCGGTCATCCATGAGGGGCACAGCAAAGAGCTCTGCTCACTGTTGTGTGGCCAAGCCCTTCATGCTTGGGAAGCTGATATTCAGCTCGGTTGCTCTCCCCCCCCCCCGCCCCGCCCCCTACCGGCTCACCCCAGCTCCGCTTTCTGAGAAAACAAGGCTGAACTTTGCTCAGCCAAAGCCTAATTTCCCTGAGGTCTGCTGTTTGTTTGCCAGCCCTCCTCCCTCCAGCTGCTCAACTGTTGACCAGCCTCCCTTACCCTGCTCTCTGCTTCCTCAGCTCCAGTACCTACTTCCTGGAAGGCAGCCATATGGGGCCCAGCAGATGGAATGGAGGCCCTGTGCTGGTGGCTATGATCTGCTGGGCCTGACTCCACAACCGATGCACCCAGGCAGACTAGACTCAGTGGATGAGCTTGGTACCTTTGAGGCCACTGGGCCGAGCAGAGATGAGCAGTGTGGCCCCAGGGCTCCAGGGCTCCGGGGTAGCTTTGCTTGACACACACTTTAGGTTCCTTGCAGGATGTTAGAACAGAATGGGGGTGGGGAGATAAACATATTGAGATAGACAGACAGAGACAAACATAGAGAGAAAGGAGAGGAGAGGAGAGGAGAGGAGAGAGAGAGAGAGAGAGAGAGAGAGAGAGAGAGAGGAGAGAGATACACATAGAGGTGGTGGTAGGAAACAGAGAAGACAGACAGACAGACAGACACAGAGAAAGAGAGAGAGAGAGAGAGAGAGAGAGAGAGAGCTGACAGTAATGAAAGACCAGTGATAATGAAGAACAGCATCTTTCCAAAGCCATTGTGTTCTAGAACTTTCTCCAAACTTTCCTCCTCCTCTTCCTCCTCTTCCTCCTCTTCTTCCTCTTTGTCTTATCCTCCTCTTCTTTCTCCTTCTCTCCTCTTCTTCCTTTTTCTCCTTCATGTCCTCCTCCTTTCTCTTTTAATTTTCATTATATTTTATTTATTTGTGTTTATGCCATGTGCACTGTGTGTCTCTGTGTTTGAGTATCTCTATGTGTTTCTATGTGTCTATATGTGTCTGTGTGTGTATGTCTGTGTGTGTGTTTCTCTGTGTGTGTCTCTGTGTTTGTGTGTCTGTATGTGTCTCTCTCTGTCTGTGTGTGATGGTGTGTGTGTGTGTGTGTGTGTGTGTGTGTATGTGTGTGTGTGTGTGTGTGTGTGTGTGTGTAGGTCAAAGGATGATGATTTTTTTCCACCTATCATCTGAGTGCCAAGGTTTGTCCCAAGGTCATCTGGTTTGGCAGCACTTCTACTGGTTGAATCATCTTCACAGCCCCCAACTTTCTATCATCGTATCTTTCCTGTTTCTCTTGGCTTCTCTGTTTCCATAGAAATGACATCTGTGGTCCTTTGGTCCTTATGTCCTTCTAGACTTTGGGGTGATCCCTCTTGTAGTTTTGGGCCCTCTCCTCCTCAGTCACACCCCAAATTTTAACTGGTTGCTGGTGTGGCTCCCAAGAATGTCTAGTATAAGGCGGCATTCTCCAAGACAGTCCTACTGTGTCACCTAACACCCTCACGCCAACAGTCTCACCTGGGCCGTAGAATGGGCTTTGATTTCCTGGAAGCACATTTTTAATAGCTTGATGTAATTCCTTTGTTTGTTTTTCAAGACAGGGTTTCTCCGTGTGTAGCCACAGCTATCCTAGAACTTGCTTTGTATACCAGGCTGGCCTCAAACTCACAGAGATCCTCCTGTCTCTGCCTCCCACATGCTGGGATTAAAGGCATACACCAGCACGTCTGGCAACTTGGTGTAATTTTTAACATTTAAAAAACAGGAAAAAAAATCAAAAGTCTAGATTTTTAGTTTATCCTGCATCGCCACTGGGCTATTGCTTACTCTGTGTCCACTGGTCCCTGCACTGCACCCCATCTGTTCTGAACAATAGCTGCATCGAAGCATGCCAGTCTTGGCTTTGGGACTGGGAATTAGACACACTGATGAATAGGATTATAGTTCCTCATCTTCTAAACCACCTCACCAGTGGACCATCTGACCCATCGTTCCAGGCACTTTAGTTATGCCCTGGGTAAGGTATCATCTTCCTGGAAATCATTTCCCACCTCTGTAGACTCACAGACGACTATGTTTCTCACAGATGACCATGTTTCTCACAGGCACATCTTGTCCAGGCTTCTCAAGATCTTTATGTCTCCAGGAAGCCTTGCCCATGCATTATTGCAAAGACAGAGGCTATGTGTCCCTCAGTGCCTTGACTTCTGTCTTTCCCTCCTCCAAGTTCTCTCTTATCCTTCCTCCCTCTCTCCTTCTCTTCTTTCTTCCAACTCTTCTAAAGATGTACAATAAGCAACCCTAAGACAGGCTTTTAAGATAATGACCTCTCATGTCCGTATCAGCCGGGTCAAGAATTAGCCTGTCTTCCCTGAGCTCCTGCCTCTTCTCCCATTCTGATGCCAGAGGAAAAGTCCCTTGATTTTCTTGTTCTTCTATCAAAATGTGTGCATAAGTAGATGCTCATTGCAGTTTTATTCTGAATTGCCACTGGGAGCTGCTAATATACAGAACTCTACGGGTCCACTAGCTCCTGGCCGTCAGCCATGTTGGAATCCCATGTTGGAGTCCCAGCTGATTTGACTGGACATCATGGTAGATATTGAGAGAGACATGCCAGTGTCTCCCACAGTGACTCTGGAGTTATCTTAGACAGATACGTCACTATTTGTATATTTCCAAGGTAAATGTGTTCAATGTTATAATGTTACAGCCTCCTGGGAATTGAACTTTTATAATGAAAAGAGTTGTTCTTTATTCCTACTAATGCCTTTTGCTTTATATTCATCGAGTTGTTATTCTGTTTTACTTTAAGAAAGTAAATGTTTTATGTACACGCGTGTCTGTGTGGGTATGCATGTGTAAGGGCAATGCCTTTGGAGACCAGAAGAAAGTGGTGTTACAGATGAGTGAAGCCATGCCAGGGTGCTGAGGGTTCAAACTCAGACCCTCATGTTTGTGCAGCAAGCTCTCACACCCATGGAACCATTTTCACAGCTCAGAAAGATGTTGTTTCTGTCTTGTGTTACTTGCACTCTTGGTATGGCTTTCCAGTGCTATTTTTCTGTCTTTAGTTTCTCATTGACAGACTTCTCACTTTCCCTCTCTTCAGCTTTCCTTCTTCCCTCTCAAGCAGGCCTTTCACGGTATGACCTGGTGGTCTTTCTCTTTATATTTGCCTAGCATTGTAAATCATTTTCAATTTCTCCCTATACACTAGAACCTCTCCTACAAACACATTCAAGTGTCTTCTATACAAACACAGCCAGCTTCTTATTCTTGTGGCCTTCCCTCTTTTCTAACCAAGAATCTAGAAGGTACTCCTTTTGGTGAAAATTCTTGCTAGGACAGTTTATCGACCCTTATGTTTCTTTCCACCCTGCTCCAGATCCACACTGACAAGCTCGGATCAGTGTCCTGTCGTGATGGATTAGCTCAGCCAGGAGAAGTTTACACATCACTGGAGAAGTGTGAAGGGGGAGTGGGGATGGAAAAAAAATAGAGACGCAGGAAGAGATTTATAATGTTTTAAACTACACAGCCCAGCCCGGAACTTTCCATAAAAACTTACTCCTCGCTCTGCCTGTTCCTCACTTTTATTGCCAGAGTATCTGAATGGGCAACCCAGGCTTGCTGTTTCCATTACTGAAGCACACACTTGTATTTAAATGGTGTGAGAACCACCCTGCTTGCCCAAGTACGGTTTTAAGAAACAAAACGGAACAGGGTCTTGTATAGCCCAGGGTGGCTTTCAAGCTCCTTTTTTGTAGCTGAGGATGACCTTGGACTTTTGATCCTCCTGCCTCCACTTTCCAAGTGTTGGGATTACAGGCGTTCTCCACCATGCCTGGTTTCATGAGGTGCTGAGGATTGAACTCAGGGCTTTGTGTAAGTCACATTCCCAGCTCTACGGCAGGTTTCTCTTGGTCCTTATCCTGTCTGGCCCTTTAAAGAGTTTGACTCTCTCTCTCTCTCTCTCTCTCTCTCTCTCTCTCTCTCTCTCTCTTCCTCTAAAACTCTGAAACTCGTCTCCCCTAGGTGCTGGGAGGCTTGAGACTCTAGGGTCTCCCAACTTCTCCTTCCATTCCACCTTCCACTTCCTATGGTTTCTTGGTCCTCTTTTGGCTTCTCTTTCTATTTCTTATTATGGAATCCTCCCATCACTTCTTTTGATGCCCAGAGCTACCCTTCCGGCCAGGGCCATTCAGTAGATTCCACTCTTGCCTTTCTTGATGACTGTTGTTTATTTCTTCTGTGTGTCCTAGAAGCCCTTCAAAATTATTCTTAAAGTTGAGTTCATAGTTTCCACCCACAAACTTCCTCTTTCTTATAATCCCCCCACCCATGTGTGAGTATCATGATACAACCCCCACTCCGCTCCCATTTTATCCCTTATATTAGAAACCTTTTCTTTTATCTCTGTTTCTTCATTCTGTAGACTTCACAGGATTCATTCAGATGTCTCAGTTCTAAAAAGACAAAACAAAACAAAACAGGACCTTAAAATGGATATATGGAAAAGAGAAGTGTATTTCAGTAATGAGAAACATGGGTCAAATATGGGTCTGTCTAGGACTAGAGGGTACTACACACAACACAAGTTTTGAGGTTGCTTTTCCTCAGCCATAAGATGTGAGTAAGGCTCATTAACTCACCAGTTTATTGACTGGATTAGATGATTTACAAATATATAAAATACATATTGGAGATGGTGTCTTCCACATATTCAAGTTCACAATAATCACTTTTTCCCCCCTCAGTCTCCGGAGTGCTGGGATTACAGGCGTGATCCACCATGCCCGGCTCATTAATGAAAACGTTGTTTCATAATGTAAGTTTCTTAAGAGCAAGGTTCTGTTTGAGTTAATCAGTGTAGCTCCAAGTGCTCACTGAATAGTGATCTAATGAGTAAATGAACACAGCATCGTCTTCCTAACTCCACACCCAACGGAAACGGCAAATCCTCGTCTCTTGTCCTGTTTAATGATGCCTTGTTACAAGTCATCGCTAATTTGATGTTTTTGTTCTATTTTTACCTGGTTGAATGGCTTAAGTCCATATCGAATGGCTGCTAAGAAGGGAGAAGAAAACACGAACTTCTAAACCCACTCAGCCTTAGCTTGTTGTTGGTCTCCCGCAAGCTGGCACGCCCGGTTAACTGTCTAGTAGTTTAACATTGAAGACAACTAACTGTCCTTGATCATCACCAGCTCCCATTGCCTCTTTTCATTTTTGCTTAATTTATGTAGGTAACTGCTTCATCCCTTCACCTCTGATCTTTATTGAACAGTCTCTTGAGTTCCAGGCAGCCATCTGGTCTACGCCCCTACTTTCGTTTTTCTGCTTTCACCTTCCTCCTCCTCTTTGGTCTTAAAGGTGGGGAATGCTGGCTATTGTTGTCCTGAAAAACTAGCCCTCAGCTAGAAAGCAGCATTTCTCTGAACACACATCAGGCCCGGTGCACCTGTCTGCTGGCATGGACATGCCAGGCACTTGTCTCCCTCGTGGCCCATCAGACACAGCTGAATACTTTTGGCTGATGCACTGGCAATTTGGTTATTCATTTTCTGCTCTCAGCTGAATGTAGACCACCTGGCCATAGCTTGGCTCACCCACTTCCTAGTTCTGGCAGATGGAGTCTGGCATCCACAATGTGCTTCCTCTTTCCCTCCTTTTCCACTAACTCTATTAGGTAAGTCTCTTGGGGGAAGAAAAAATGGAGATGAGGAATGGGAACGCAAGGTAGTATAGAATAGCTAGGACAACCTCAAAATATTTCCCTTGGGGTATAAAGACGTGCTATCTCCTTGAGCGTACTTTCTGATTCATCTAAGATTTTGAAACAACTTTATTTTTTTGTCTTTACCCTGATAGACTGAAAGCAAAGGCGCTAAGGAAACCAAGAATGAAGTGGCAGATATGGGCCATCATCTTTGAGGGTGTGAAAGAAGATTGGAGACCCTATCTTGGTGGTCTTCTTTAGCTTGGACCATGTGGTTAGTATTTCAAAACCCTTTGCCATCCTTGGCTACACAGTAAAACTAGCCTGGGCTACCTGAGACTCTGTCTCAAAAGAACCACAAATAATGATGATGATGACAACGACGATGATGATAATAATAAGGAATGAGGCTAGAGCATGGTGTCTGCATCATGCCCACACTGGGCTCATTTATTGTTGCTTTACCTTGAATCAAAATTTCTACCAGTATAGCATCACCTTCCCAGAGACAGTGAAAGCATCCTGTGTTTTTGCAATAGTCAGGAACTGTGTCAGATGACATCAAAGGCCTTTTGTTCTTCTACTCCAGGCACTGAATGACCACCATAGAAACTGAAACTTGAGGGGAAAAGCCTTGGCAGGATAGCCCTGCACTGTTTCTCAACTGTGCAGAACATATACTCATACCTTCCAAAGGTACCAGAACTGTGTCTGGTGACTACCTTATTCCCCTCTGAGCCCCTGATGAATTCCTGTAAGACAATTGCTCCCAGAGGATTCCATGGCATATTGAGCCCAAACCCGCTCAGCCTCACTACTGGCTTTTGTTGTTCACACAAGGGACATGACTGGTCTCTTGGCAGAGATGGGGGCTGTAGGAAGTATTCAAGGAGTCTTCAATAGGCAGTTCCTTTCTGCTACTTGCATCCAAGTAAGCCATTCTGTCATTATTTCCTTTAGTATATCCAATAATCATGATATAATTAATTCAAGATGAAATAGCTACACTTTCTCAAGGTGTAGGAAAAATAAGAACCCTGAGACCCTTGACACTAACTCGGATATATAAAAGGGTCTAGTGGATGCATATAGTGCTAATGGGCCCTTCTGTAATAAAAGCAAATAATGATTTCTTTTTTTTTCCATCTTTGGAAAAAGTTGAAGGAGACCAGGAGTCAAGTAGTTTTGGCCCTTAAAAAATAGGACTATCCAAGAAGAGATTAAAAGGCAGGGAGGTGGTTCAGTTAGTCGGGTGCTTGTCTTGCAAGCACAACAGCCTGAGTTCATTCCCCAGAACCCATGTAAAAGAGGATGAAGACAGCAGATGAGTGATGTTAACAGCCAGTCTAGCTTACAGGTAGACCAGATGCCAGTGGCTATTCTAGCTTACAGGTAGACCAGACCAGATGTCAGTGGCCATTCTAGCTTACAGGTAGACCAGATGTCAGTGGCCAGTCTAGCTTACAGGTAGACAAGATGTCAGTGGCCATTCTAGCTTATAGGTAGACCAGTGAGAGACCCTGTCCCAAAATTCCTGAGGAATGACACCCAACGTTGTCGTCTGGCTTCCACATACATACATACATACATACATACATACATACATACTACACATACAAAATCACAGCTTGGCAGAAGAGAAGCTAAGACTGAGACCTGGTTCTGATGAGTATTCCTGAGGTAAACTTTTTTCTTCTTTTAGGGAGAGCCTCCATGCAATATCTACTTTCCATGTGGTACTGGATATAAAAGCCAAGGCCTTGCATATACAAGGCAATCCTCTGTCATTGAACCACAGCCCTAGCCCTATTCAAAGTCTCTTAAACTTCCCATGAACAGAATCGTGTTTCCCTTTTTTAGGTCTGATTTGAGCAGGCTGTAGAGGTGATACAACCCAGCACCTGAGGGGATCAAGAGATCAAGGTCATGTGATAGCCCCGACCTCAGAACAACTGACCCTGTGACGGAGGTTCCCCTTAGGCTGTAGAACTCAGCTTGTAGCCAGCACCACCTGCCAAAATTAAAACAAGGGCCTGGTCCATCCCCAGACCATATATTTTCTGGAAAGTCTCTAAATGTATTAACTCTGCTTTTTAGCGTCTGTAGCTTCCCTTCTTGCTAACTGTTCTTGTTAATTGAAGAATGTCAACCCAGAATACGTTTTTTTTTTTTTTTTTTTTTTTTTTTTGCTTAAAAACTCACCTGGAGAAAGGCTTAGTGCTACACTGGGAACCTGAACACCTAGTGTAGTCACAGACTGGCTAATAAGGACTTTCTATTGGCTTAAACCCATTTCCTAGAGTTCTCTGGTGGATACCCCACATCAGTTACCCTCAGTTATACAGTGAGTTTGAAGCCAGTCTGAATTACATGGGAGCCTGTCTCAATGAAAAATGATTTTTCGTAAAACATGCTTCATAGATGATTCTTTTACTGAGAGTTTGGGTTTGCTTTTTCCTTTCCTTTCCTTTCCTTTCCTTTCCTTTCCTTTCCTTTCCTTTCCTTTCCTTTCCTTTCCTTCCCTTCCCTTCCCTTCCCTTCCCTTCCCTTCCCTTCCCTTCCCTTCCCTTCCCTACCCTTCCCTTCCCTTTCTTTTATTTCCTTTTTCTTTCCCTTTTTCTTTTCCTTTTTTCGCTTTCTTTTACTTTTTCTTTTTCTTCTTTTTCTAGCTCTGGCTATTCTGGAATTCACTCTGTAGATCAGGCTGGCCTCAAACTTACAAAGATCTGCCTGCCTCTGCCTCCCAAGTGCTGGGATTAAAGTTGTGCACCACTACTGCCTAGCCTTGTTTTATTTTGAGACAGGCTTCTCTATTTTGTATCTCTGCCTGTTCTGGAACTCAATACATAGACCAGGCTGGCCATGAAACTCAGAAAGTTCCTTTTGTCTCTGCCTCACAAGTGCTGATTAAAAGCTTGGGCTGCCACACCCAACCTCAATTAACGGTCGGGGAGACAAATCGACAAGAAAACATCATCTGATCTGGGGTTCAAAATATCCAACAGAAACTAGAGAGGTTGAGACTAACAGCTGGATTCCTGAATGTGCTTTCTCTTCATGGTAGAACTTCAGACTTCTCCTTCCCACTGTGGGTATTTTTATACTGTGGAATAAACATTAGTTACCTCTGCTGAAAGCGGCTTCCTTCTGGTTGTTCTCAAGGATACAATGTTTTCACTCTTTGCTGCTTTGTTCATCTCTTTTCTCACAGAATTAGGGACCAGTTCTACCTTGGAGGACACTGAGACAGATGTACTGAGTCTGAAGTGTGTGTGTGTCCCCATTCTGCTTCCAGAGCCAGCTTCTCAGTGAGCTCCCACTTTCCAACCTCCCACTACCCCCTACTACCCGCTACTACCCCCTACTACCCCTCCCACCCCTAACCCTCCACCCCCCACCCCTGTCTCTCACCCTGAAACCTAATATCCAGAAAGTGAAGACAGGAATAGAAGCCATCCTCCAGTCTGGGCTGGGACTGATAATTAGAACTTTAGCCTTGTAGGTAGGGAGAGGACACTCAGCACCTACATAAAAACCTTGATGGTCAGAGGTGTCATTGTTTACTTTGTTTATTTTCGAAAAATTAAATCTATTTATTTAGTATATATGTCATGTATGTAGGGAACAGGGCAGGCATGCATGCCCCGACACATGTATGGAGGTCAGGGGACAATTTGTAGGAGCTGATTCTTTTCTTTCACCAAGTGAGTGCCAAGGAACAAACTCAGGTTGATCAGTCCTATTCTGGAGGATGGCTTCTATTCCTGTCTTCACTTTCTGGAAGTCAGATTCACTCTCTGCAGACCTCACAGCCTCCTGGGCCCAGAGGCTCCTGACTGCAGGGTGAGAGGCAAGAGGGAAAGGGTGAATGGGAAGGGCTAACACAGGCCTCCCTTCCCATTAGAGTTCCCTGGGTCAGTCAGCACACCCCTGTCCTCTCACTGGGGTTCACATAAGCCCGTGGAAATGCATCTCCACTGTTTCTTGGAAACCTGACATTTCCATCAATGAGGGGTTAGGGATACAGTGGTGAGGAAAGCAGACAGCCTTTCTCTCCAACAGAAACAGAAAGACCCAGGCTCCTAGAGTAGCAATCACAACCACTAGTCAAATCTCTTCTTTTCCCACACATTTCTCTCTTTGATGGATGGGAGTCATCTCTCAGCAGCTTTAGAAAGGGTAAGTGGCTGTCAGGTGGCCTTCAGTCTCTGCAGGGAGGTTCCTCCTTGCTTGTCTTACTCAGTTATGAACATTCTAGATGAGTGAACAAGGAAAAGGAGTCCCTCCTCCTCTCTCTGTGTCTCTCTGTCTCTGTCTCTCTGTCTGTCTCTATCTCTTAATATGTACGTATGGTGTATGTGGGTGGGCTGCATACCACGGTTATTAGAAAACTTGCACAGGTTATTAGACAACTTTGTGTGTCAGTGTTTGAAACAGGGTCTCTTATTTGGCACTGCACATGCCAAGCTAGCTGGCCTGCAAGCATTCAGATTTCTCCTGTTTCCTCTTCCCATCTTTCTGCCCAGGGTCTCACTCCATAATGGTGTGAAAGCCACCTCAAGGCAGGGTAGGGTGCTGCAACCTTAGCTCTGCTGCCATAAACCCAGGAGCAGAGGACCACAGAGGAGGAAGTCCTGCCTAGAGGAACAGAATGGACTGGTGGCGGCGAGCTTTGAGATCACACCTCAAACCCAGGAACCTGTTATGACTGGGTTATCTCCTTCCTCTCAGCGGGAGCTGGAACAACTCTGAGTCGGCATCCTGACTTTTGGCCCCTTTACATGAAACCATATGTGGAGGAACTAGGTAAGAATGGCTATCAGACTCTGACCTGGAGTCTCTGTAGCCTCATGCACTATGAGACTGGGCTGGGGAGTCATCATGAGAACATGAACCATCATCCAGTTGGCAAGGCACTGGGAAGGAACACAAAGGTCTGTGGAGACCCCTAGCCTGGCACCTGAGGATGCTAGTATTAAAGACTGAGTCTTACCAGTGTCCCATGTTTTCAGTTCCCCCATCCTTATTCATGAAAGAGAAGAGAGTCTCAGCCAATTGTAGCAAAGTCCTGGGAGCACAGAGGTGTGCGAGAGACATGTTCACAGTGGTGGGGGAGTCTGAGGGTGTCCAGGCTTTCCCTTGGAATGTGACAAAAAGGAGGGTTTAAGGGTGGTTGGGAAGGCTGAGAGTCCTGGAAGGTCAGAGGTGGTAATGGGCTCACTAAGGTGGGAGCTACCTTCCAGAAGGAAGATGAGGGCCAGTGAGACACATGAGGACAGGGACAGATGCTGCGACAGAGCCTATCACGGGGCTAGAAGTGGGCATGGGGGAAGAAGAGCTCTGAACAAGAAGGCATGATCTGTGTCTTTATTATAGTGTTAATTTACTTTTATTTGTATGAGTGTTTTGCCTGAATGTATGTCTGTGCACCACATGCATGCAATGCCCACAGAGGCCAGAAGATGGCGACGGATCCCCTTGAGCTGGAGTTACAGATGGATGTGAGCTACCATGTGGGTGCCTGGAACTGAACCTGGGTACTCTGCAAGAGCAGCCAGTGGTCTTAACCACTAAGCCATCTCTCCATTCTCCTATTTAATTATTTAAAGATTTCTTACAGGTATATACAATATATTGGACATATTCTGTTCCCCCCATTCTTCCTTCACTACCTCCTCCTGTATTAGTACCCTCTGTTTCCCTAGACAATTTCATATCTGCTTTCATTTACTATGTACATACATGATTCGATATGTGGTTAAATGACATGCAGGAACCACCTATGAGTTGTTTCTCAGTTGCATAAATTTCCCCACAAATGATACAACGTTGCTGTTCTTTATGGCTGAAAAAGATTCCCAGTGGATACATGACATTTCTTTCTTACTCATCCCTCTGTTGTCAGCTATCTAGGTAGGCTCCTTGGCTTAGCCCTTGTGAAGTATACTGTAGTAAACATGGATGTGTGGGTGTGTCTCTGTGACATATTAACTTGGAAAACTCTGATTAAATCCTTAGGAGTGGTGTAGCTGGCTGTACATTGGACCTAAGAAGTGGAAATTTCTTATTTCATTGTAAAGTCAGCTATATCAAACGATGTTTTGCTGGGGAACACAGGCGAAAGGAAGTTTTGCTAAAGCAGACATGTGAAAGATGCATGATGCTTAGAAGGCATATAAATGTGATCCCACAGACAGTGGGAGCTTGAGCATTGGTTCACTTTGCTCCACCTGGCTATTCTTCACTGACAGACGTGCATGCATGTATTGGTTCACCTTATATTGCATTGCTGAGCTCCGCCTGTGGTGGCGCCATAGAGAGAAATTTGCCAAAGAACTTCTCCGTGAGGTTCCTGCTGCTTCCTCAAGCTGGTTGGTGAGCCTTGTGGTTTCTTCTGGATTGAACTGCCCTTGCTGGTTCACATGTGGTGACTGCCAAGTGGACTGGACTGCAGCTGCTGATTCCTGTTTGGTGTTTTCTACTGAACTGAAACTGCTGATATCCTGACAATGAAAATTGGACTTGTCCCCAAAGAGCTATTTGTAAACAGGTCTACTTCCACACCATGTCCTAATAACTTTTATCTTCCACCAATGTTGGTGGGTGGTGGCTTAGAGAGGAGGTTGAATGTTTATTAAAGTAGGCTGGAAAAAAAATTATGCCTATTGGCCTATTTCTTGTTTTTTTTTTTTTGAGAAACCATCACACTAACTTTCATGGTGGCTGGATTTCACATTCCCACCAGCGATGTATAACCCCTTTTGTGGGAAGAGACATTCTGAAGGTGAACAGATAGACCCTCAGACACCTCAGGATCATTGAGGCCTTGAGTCAGTTGGACAGAAGCTAGCCATATTGCCGCAGCAGACACAGGAGCCCTGGGGTGGTGGTGGTACTGTTGAGCAGCTTGGGTGGAACTTTGGGGGTGACATCCAGTGGACAGCTAGCCCTAGCACATCTGGAGACAGCAGAAGGGTCAAGCTGTGGTGTGTACAGAGGCTATCTGTACAGAGCAGCCCTGGTCAGGAGAGGCTGCAAGTAGGTGTACTTTTTTTTTTTTTAAAAGATTTATTTATTTATTATGTGTAAGTACACTGTAGCTGTCTTCAGACACACCAGAAGAGGGAGTCAGATCTCGTTAGGGATGGTTGTGAGCCACCATGTGGTTGCTGGGATTTGAACTCAGGACCTTTGGAAGAGCATTCGGGTGCTCTTACCGGCTGAGCCATCTCACCAGCCCATAGGTGTACTTTCTGGAGTAGAGAGGCAGTGGTTCAGGAGAAGCACACCAGGACAACACAGAAGCATCATTCAGGGGTCAAGCACAAACAGGTACAGCCCTGCTCCTGTGTTACTGGTGGTGACTTCTCGCTATAGGCTTGGCTTTTAAGGTGCTTTTGTGAACATAAGAAATACAGTGGAAACCAAAACCCCCTTCACAGAGCAGAAAGGGCCTGGGCATTGAAGACCTCTTTCCCTTCCCTGCATCCCCTATCTCTGCCAAGAAACCAGTCACGTCCCTTATGTGAACAATGAAAGCCAGTAGTGAGGCTGAGGGGGTTTGGGCTCAATATGCCATGGAATCCTCTGGGAGCAATTGTTTTCCTTTTAGAGTGGGGCAGACAGGATGTCAGGGGCTCGAAGGGGAATGAGGTAGTCATCAGACACAGTTCTGGTACCTTTGGAAGGTATGAGTGTGTGTTCTGCACAGTTGAGAAACAGTGCAGGGCTATCCTGCCAAGGCTTTCCCCCTCAAGTTTCAGTTTCTATGGTGGTCATTCAGTGCCTGGAGTAGAAGAACAAAAGGCCTTTGATGTCATCTGACACAGTTCCTGACTATTGCAAAAACACAGGACGCTTTCACTGTCTCTGGGAAGGTGATGCTATACTGGTAAAAATGTTGATTCAAGGTAAAGCAGCAATAGATGAGCCCAGTGTGGGCATGATGCAGATACCATGCACCAGCTTCGTTCCTTATTTATTTATTTATTTATTTATTTATTATTTTGTGGTGGTTCTTTTGAGACAGAGTGTCAGGTAGCCCAGGTTACCTTTACTATGTAGCCAAGGATAGCCTTAAATTTTCAATGTTCTGCTTTCAATCTTCCTCCTGAGTATAGCCATTAGAAGCATGGACCACTGTATCTGGTTTATGCAGTAATGGGGACAGAACCCAGCTTCTAGCATGCTAAGCAAACTCTCCACTGACTGAGTTCCCTGGTCTCCCACCTCCTACCCCCAGTTCTGCTGTCTCTCTGTTTATCCTCTAGAGAACCTGGCTCCAAGCACATCTGGGCCTGAGAGAGTTTGTCTGTTGAGAAGCATGTGCGGCAATACCTGGGACATAGGACAAGGGTCCGTCTTTTGGTGTTTCGTAATCGCATTGAAGCAGGCAGATGGTTTTTGCATAAAACCATGTAGTAAATGTTTTCTGATTTGCATCTCATATGTCTGGTCCCAACTGTTCAGTGTGTTCTCTGTGTGGTTACATAGCCACGGGTGAATGGCATGGCTGTATTTCAGTGAAACTTTGTGTACAAAAACAGATGCCGACCGGATGGATTTGGCCCATTTTTTTTCACTGCCTACATTTTTCCTGAGCTGCTGCAGGGCAGGAATGCATTCTTGGTCATTTTGGTTGCCCAGACCTGGTGTGACTCACAGTGAGCTTCACTAGCAGGTGCCAAGTGATCTTCTAGCTGTGAGCATCTCTCAACCTGAGCTGCCTGTGGATCAGGAGGGCTCAGAGGATGCCAGCATCTCTCCCAACTCTGACACGCAGCAAGGTGGGCCCAGGGAAGAGGAGAGAGAATGATGATGATGATGATGATGAAGGAGAAGGAGGAGGAAGAGGAGAAGGAGGAGAAGAAGGAGGAGGAGAAGGAGGAGGAGAAGGAGGAGAAGAAGGAGGAGGAGAAGAAGGAGAAGGAGGAGAAGGAGGAGGAGGAGAAGGTGGAAGAGGAGAAGGAGGAGGAGAAGGAGGAGAAGAAGGAGGAGGAGAAGGAGGAAGAGGAGAAGGAGGAGAAGGAGGAGGAGGAGAAGGAGGAGGAGAAGAAGGAGGAGAAGAAGGAGGAGAAGAAGGAGGAGAAGGAGGAGGAGGAGAAGGAGGGGAAGAAAAAGGAGGAGGAGAAGGGGGAAGAAAAGAGGAGGAGAAGGGGGGAAGGAGGAGGAGAAGAAGGAGAAGAAGGAGAAGAAGGAGAAGGAGAAGAAGGAGAAGAAGGAGGAGGAGAAGGAGGAGGAGAAGGAGGAGAAGAAGGAGGAGGAGAAGAAGGAGAAGAAGGAGAAGGAGAAGAAGGAGAAGGAGGAGAAGGAGGAGGAGAAGGAGGAGAAGAAGGAGGAGGAGAAGGAGGAAGAGGAGAAGGAGGAGAAGGAGGAGGAGGAGAAGGAGGAGGAGGAGAAGGAGGAGGAGAAGGAGGAGAAGAAGGAGGAGAAGGAGGAGGAGGAGAAGGAGGGGAAGAAAAAGGAGGAGGAGAAGGGGGAAGAAAAGAGGAGGAGAAGGGGGGAAGGAGGAGGAGAAGAAGGAGGAGGAGGAAAAGGAGGAGAAGGAGGAGGAGGAGAAGGAGGAGGAGGAGGAGAAGAAGAAGGAGGAGGAGGAGAAGGAGGAGAAGGATGAGAGGAAGAGGTTGAGTCTGAGTCTGAGTCTGGGGTGATGAGCCCTTGAGGGGTGCTGGCTAGGGAATAAAGAGAATGTGAACATTCTGGTGGTTTGCTGAGAGTGGACAGAGAAGCCAACAATGGTGGGTGTTTGGATTGGATGATGGCCAGAGTGTGCCCACACAAGTTCATGCTTTAGAAGTTTGCTCTTCAATGGAGATTAATCATTTCACCCAGTCCCTGCCTGACTCCACAGCTCTTCCAATACTCTCCCACACCCCAGACTTACTCACTGCCCAAGCCTGCAGACCAGACCTAATGGGAGATGAGTGGTCAGCGGTGGTCTTGCCTGAGAGAGATATTAGTGTAGTTCTCCTGATAACCTTCTTGGTTCTTGAGAGATGATTTTTAATAAAGGAGAAAGACTGGTCCCTCTCCCATTTCTTTCTGTCTTTCCATGTGATTTTCCCTTGATGTCATCTTCTGTGATCTGGCATGCTCAGGGAGCCTTTTCCAGAGCTGACACTATGCTCTTGAACAACATTGTGTGAAATAAACATTTTTTTTTTAAATAAAGTACCCTGGCATCGGTATTTTTGTTATAACAATAGAAAATCGACTCATACAAAGGTAGACTAGAAAATTGAATAAGGCCTGGTAAGCCACCTTAGGTTGGTAAATGGTACAGGTATGGCAGAAAAACAAAGAACACACTAAAGGAGTCCTTCCTGCCTTGGAGATTGACTGCAACAAAGTTACAGAACCAGTCTCTGGACAGAGGAATGCCTTCCAACGGGGAAAGGGTTTTGTGGACAGGGACTAGGGGCAGATCTCAGCAGTGACCTTCCCCAGCTTCATTTTCTCTCTCATGGACACTGTATTTCTGGTGTCCAACCACCACACACTTTTGGGGACCATTGATCCCAAGGGCAAAAGGAGTTGGAGGATGGCATGGCTCTCAGCACATGGCGTTCTGGCCTCTGTGCGTTGCCTGGGGGAAGACAGAGATGTAGTAACAGCTCTCTCTGGTGATCTCAGCTCTGGGGACACAGGTCAAATTTGGAAACCATTCTGCAAACACACATAGGCCCCAGTGAATGTCTTTTTTCTAGGACAGAGGTTGTAATACATGCGTACTGTTTTGATGAAGTTTATCGTCAGAGGCTTGACAAGTGGGTGTAGGGATAACAGAGCCAAAAAAAAAAAAAAAAGGAAAGAAAGAAAGGAAGAAGGAAAGGAAGGAAGGAAGGAAGGAAGAAAGGAAGGAAGGAAGGAAGGAAGGAAGGAAGGAAGGAAGGAAGGAAGAAAATCAGGATAGTTTCTCATTTGGGGACAGAAAGCTAAGCTAATAAAGGTCCCAAGCTAAAGGGGAATGACTAGAGGGGACAATGTGGGACCATTTTGGAGAAAGTGCAGCTCCATTTGCTCAAATACGTTTTACTGAGGAAGCCACCAGCCACAACAGTGTGAGCGGCCATCATTACAGAGTTGCTCCCCAGACTTCCCCTCGTCTACTCACCCATGTTTGCCAAGTACCAACCTCGGGCTGTTATTGGCATCCCACCACAGTCCTGTGAACACTACATCTGGTGCAGGTTTGTATGTACCCAGACCACTTTGCCTATGACCTAAACAAAAGTGTCTCTAGCTGCTCATCACCATCTCCTAAAGGTAATGGAAGGATGGCTCCTCATTCTCTCCCTGCCTTGGACCATGGCCTCTGAGAGGGTACTGGTTCCTTTGTCCCTGAGAAATGAGTAGTCCAGCCAATGCCTTTTATGACCTGCAACTTGGTCCCTATACTCTGGCTTCTATGGATCTGACAGGGAATGGTCAGCTGTAAGGATTTAAAAGAAAAAAGCTCTGGAGCTGTATGTGTGCATGCTCTAGGGGGCATGTGAGTGCCAATTGGGGTTCTGGCCAGGTCTCTTGAGAACTGTGGGTGCCACACACACATGGTTTGGTTGAAGGACAGAGGACAGAAGGGGCGGGGTGTTTGGGGGAAGAACAAAACGTTCATCCCGTTTAGCTTCCAGGAACATGAGGGTCAATGTGTAAAAGATGAAAGTCATCCCTTGCCAGCGAACCTCACCGATTGCACAACTTCCTACAACCCAGCTTTGGAGCTGGCCCTTGAAGAGAATGTCCCAACCTAGTGGCAATGGATTCAGGAACTTGGGGAGATGATGACATTCGTTCAGAGGTTGTGGTCCTCTGAGCCAGGTCACTTCTCCTGGCTCTGCTGCCTGTCACAGCCTAATAATAGCCATGGGACACTTTGGAACTTTAGAGTGACTGTGTTTAGCCCTCACGTTGGTGTGGACTGTCATGACATGGAGGACAAATGACGAGGATCAGCCAGGCTGCTCCCTGTGAGCACCTGCCAGCTACTGCATGTACAGTCAACAGGGCTTTTGACTTAATCTTCACTGCAGCCTGAAGAGATAATGATTTGGTTAGATCTTGGCCAGAGGGAAAGTTGCTCTCTCTCTCTCTCTCTCTCTCTCTCTCTCTCTCTCTCTCTCTCTCTCTCTCTCTCTCTCTGTGTGTGTGTGTGTGTGTGTATTAGTGAAGTTTAATGGTGTAGCAGAGTCTGCTATAATCCTTGATTTGTGTTATCTTAGATTATTTCAGCATCCACAGGACGGGGAATAAGGCTGAATGTAGACCTCAGGGACCCATCTTGGCCTCTGTGGGTGCAGAGGTGACATATATGTGTACCTTAATAGCAGAGGGGAGTCACTAATCTGCCACAGATACATCTTGTCTCTAGAGGTTAAAGGGGACAGTTTCAGAATACCCACTATGACTCCTGCCTTGTCTCTTTGCTCTTCCAAGGTCATCCTGCCTTGGGTTGATGGTGTTAACTAGGCCCCAACATGTAAAGGGGCTCACACAAATCCATGGGTGAATGTCTCCTAAATGAGCTGCTCAGGGGACTATTTCTGAATACACTGAGGAATGGGGAGGGGGTCAGCGGTATCTCCCGGGATGACAGTAGCTCTGAACACACTGGAGAGGACCCTGGCTCTTTGTGAGCTGTGTGTGCATGGTCAGTCATAGAAAGTAGGGTGAAGGCTGAGCAGCAAATATGGAGAGGACCAAGAATTCATCATGCAGTAGGATGGGGGAACCTGGGTCTGTCCCTAGTGTAAGGAGACAAAAGAAAGGTTTCTCCCAGACAAGAGCAGTGGGAATCAAGTAGCAGACAGAGAAGGCACCCAGTAGGAAAGGCCCCAGAGCTCACTTGGCCATGATGTCATGGTAGAGAGCTGCCAGCCTGCAGATGAGGCACTTGCCACCTGTCAACCGGGTGATTGATGCCTGCCTGAAAGGGTGAGGGCATGGGTGACAGAACTCGCCCTTTGCCTTTTCACATGAGGTCCTAGGGTAAATATGTCTTGGGACAGGTAGAATGTGAGGAAAGAGACACTGAGCTGTTAAGTCACAGGTGTGGGCCTCGGGTCACAGAAAAGCAGGGAGCCTGATGGTCTGGCAGGCCTGAAGGCTACTGGAAACAGAGGGTGGGAACCGGGGTAGCCAGGGAGGAAATGCCCTCGTCTCACAGGTTTCTTGAGAAGGAAAGTCTGGGCTGTTCTGAAGGGGAACTTAGAGACCAGGGACCGGATGTGAGCAGGGGACCAGGAGGAGGGAGGAACAATGGCCATTCTTCCACCACAAGCTGAACTTCCCCGAAACAGGAAGGGCCTGCCAGGAGGGGAGGGTCAGGCTGAGGGACAGGAAGGAAGGGGCCTGAGGGAAAGCCAAAGGCCTGTGTACTGTGTTTGGAATTCACAGGCCCCTGTCTGCAGGTCCCCAAAACAGTCAGCAAACTCAGTTCACACTGTAGGGTGTGACTTTCCCAGGCTCTGCTGCCTTCCCCTCTCCCTCTCAGGGCCTCCTCAGGACCCTGATGTGAGGCCTT
The DNA here is from genome assembly GCF_000001635.26 of Mus musculus. NCBI lineage: Eukaryota > Metazoa > Chordata > Mammalia > Rodentia > Muridae > Mus > Mus musculus. The sequence continues at coordinate 126,805,767 of NC_000074.6, read as the reverse complement.
GCAGGGCTTCTCAGGGCCTGGTTCTTGCATGCTGAATGAGTGTTTGTTTTTCAGGTCCCTGACACCTACGGTCTTCACACATGGGGAGGAGGAGTTTCCAGAAAAAAAACAAAGGAAGGTGGCCAAAGTAACCAAGGCACACAGCCTCCTCCTCTTTCGAAAAGACGCCTATCTCCAAAACAATCTCGGCCGCCCATTAAACAACACTTGTTCGGGACAGAGGAAGGGCAGCATGCAGGATCGCTGGGCTTTCCAAAGAAAACACTCCCGGTTGTCCGGCAGGCAACAATGAACAAAAACCTGAATGGCATTCACACAAGAGGGTGGGGAGCCTGGGCCAGGCCCTCAGGGTCCTTGGGTGTCAGTACAGGGCTCCTAGGACAGGAGCCACCTCCAGCACACACAGGATCCTCACCCAACAGGGACACAATGAGCAGGTGCTCCTCTGGAAGCCACAGAGAGGCCTTTGCAAGGAATAGCATCGGCCAAGAGTGTGCTCCTGGACTTCTAATCTCAGATGATACGTGTTCCTCAACGTGTTGTTCAAGCTACCTAGCTTCAGAGGTATTGCTGTAGCTTTCTTAGTAGAACAGCATGTTATCCATCAGGTCTAAAAGATGAAAGGGTCAGGAATACCACACACTTTCCCACGTGGCCATTGACGAGTTGGTGTCAAGGAAACAGAGAGGAGAATGGTTGTTATTATGGGCTGGGGGAAGGAGAGGGTAGTTAACCAGGCTAGGGAACAGGTGGGAGAAGTCACTTCTAATGTTTTGTAGCATGCTACAGTCACTATGGTTGAAAACAATGCATCAGGAGATACATTGTTTTATAAAGGAGATACATTGTAGCTTAGAAAGGAGATACATTGTAGCTTAGAAAGGAGATACATTGTAGCTTAGAAAGGAGATACATTGTAGCTTAGAAAGGGGAAGGTTTTCAAGGGTTCTTGTACACAGAAATGATAAATGTTTTATGTGATATGTAGGCCAATTGCCCTGGTGTAATTTTTACACCATGTATACAGGTATGGCAACATGTTATGTCTCATTCATATATACAGCTAGTATTGTCAATTCAATAAATATTAAAATGGGGGGAGGAGTGAAGTCTCTGGGGCCAAAAAGCCCTTCCCTCAAGGCCACACTGAATATCCCGATTGCTCGCTGGTCCTTTAGGCTTCTTGTACCCATTTTTAGGGTTGCATACAGAAGCAAGGAGCCTGGGCTTTCCCCTGCTCCAGGTCTTCACCTAGGATCTCGTTGCTGCAGGTTAAAGCCAGGGTTAACCAGTCTAGAGCAGGAAAGGCCAAGTCACCATAAATGGGATCCCATTTGCCTGCAAATGAACCTGTGGATCCAATCAGATAAGCAGGGGCTGCAGAATGTTTGTGGCAAAGGGAAGTAGGAACGAACGTTCTGTGCGGTTCCTGGAAGGCACTGGGGTTTTTCGTGGGGGAAGTGACTGCTCTGTAGACAAGAGGCCAGATCATCAAGCTGCTTGTCACCTCAGTCTGAGGAACCTATAGGGCTCTGTCCCCACCCCCCTGCCCCCCACTTTGGGGATAACCAACCCTGGCCACTTCCCTACAGTGATTCACCTTCTTGAGGGCCCACAGGAGTCCACACCACCCCAAGCTGCACCGCCTCGCCTTCTTCTTCCAAACTCTTTTGCTTTTCCTTTTCTCCCCTGTATCTTTCTTGAGACAGTGTCTTGTGCAGCCTAGAGGGGCCTTGGACTGCTGATGCCTCTGACTTTACTCCCCGGTGCTGAGAATGTCTTGCTTCAGGTTTATAAAGTGAGGAGATCAAAGTCAGAGCTTTGTGTGTGCTAGCCAACCCCTCGAACAACTGAGACACATTTGCTGCCTTCTTTAATTTCTTTTTTTGAAAAAAAAAAAAAAGTATATCTCAGAGATGTCGCAAGAATAGCAAAGGGCATGCGCGTGTCTAATCTGTTGTGATGTATAAGGGACGTTGTCCTTCCTCTCTTCCGTGTGGATGTGACTTACAATTTTGACTGGATAGGGTGAGGCTAGGTGGGAACACCATAGGAGCCTGAGAGGCTTCAGAAAAGCATCTAGTAGGCCCATTGTCACATCTGGCCAGATGTCCCAAGGTCACCTTTTATGCTTACCTTACCAGTTTCTTTAGTTTATTTTTAAATCTACAATGATCTATATCCTGTCTCGAAATTTCCCAGCATGGATTTCAAGAGTTGTTAGTATCGTGAAGGAGAGATAGAATATTCTCGGACCTAAAGCAGTAAGGGATCCTGGTTGTGATGTGATGGGCTCATGGGTTATCTGCAGAAGATCTGTGCTGGGAGCACACAGAGCACAGTGTTAACTTGGGCCCTTACACAAAGGTTTCTGGTGAAGAAGGCTATGCAAAGTTAGGGCTACATTCACATGCAAGACTGGAGCATCTGCAGGTCAGCAGACCAGCCATTGGGTGAGCATAAAAGAGAAGTGTGATGCCCACGGGGGCACAGTGGCAGTGTCTGTCCTTCTCTCATCAGGTGGGAGGCACTGGCAGCCCCCCACCACACAGGAGCCCTGTACTTGGAGAAGCTGAGGGAGGCGATCTGGAGAGGGGTCTCTGGGTCCAGCTCCTGCCCACAACCAGGAGGTGAGGAGGCAGATAGTCACAGCAGGTGAGCCCTGGAGAGCCCTTCCTGACTTCGGCTTCACTTCCACCTACCCTGCCTCCTGTACTTCTCTCCAGTGGGTCTTAGTGAGTTGTGTACTCTGTAAACATGTCTGCCTTCCTAGGAGAGAAAGTCTGATAGGCAGGTGTATTTGTGAGCTTCCCTTTGGGAACAGGTTGGCACACACATGGACGTGCACCAGGCTGTTTCTCCATACAGATCCACTCCCTCACCTCTGCCTCTGCCTGCCCTGCTCCTTCCTGTGGGTCTGGGGTTCCCCTGAAGGATGAGCTCGTGTGAGAAGGCTCAAGGTGGTGAGGATGCATGAAGGGCCCGTGGCTACATTTCAAGTTTCCTCTTTGTCCTTCCCACTTCCTCTGCCTGAGCTGTGGGCACCACCATCTTTGGCCATGAGGATGAGGCCACTCATTGTGAGGACAGTGCAATACATAGCCCATCTCTAGATACGTCTCTAGGGTACTTCTCAGTGCTTCCCCCTCAGGACAGAGCTACAGACAAGGGGTAAATGAACACCTTGCCTTCCCAGAGAACCATTTGGCCACCATGATGACATAGGCTTACAGGGTTTGTCCTTGACGTCTGTGTAGATGAACTCTGGTGACTTAGAGCTGCTTGAATCAAGCCATCTTCAAGGTAACTCTGTCTTTGGTCAGAGCTATTGTAATTAGGGTAACAGGTCATGTCCAAGGTAAGACACCCTAACATAGTAAAAATATAAGCATGGCAGTTTATGTCCCTCATAGAGCCCAGAAGGGAATGATTCGGTCTTCCAGAGCTTCAGTCTTCTCCAAAAATACTGTTCCACCCTCCATAGGATGGGTCTCTTCCTATGGGTGCCCAAGATGGTAGCACCCATAGTTCAAGCAACATAAGGAATGTGGAGTCATGGGACTGCCTGGATGCATCTCTACCACCTAGAACCTTCCACATGGCTTTGAAGGATGATACTCACTCAGAAGGAGGATGAGAGTGTCATCTCCATTTGCTTGGCTATGTGCCTAGATGAACACGCTGCTACTGTAGAGAGCAGTGGATAGGCTGTGTCAGGCCACCTGTAGTCTTTGTCACACCTATGACTTGGGTAACAGGACAGAGAGGCCTTGTGTTCTCTTCACTCCCTCATTCTGTATTTTGTTGCTTTTCTCGTTCCTGTGATCAATATATCTGATAGGAAAACTTAAGGAAGGAAGGAAGGATTGATTGATTAATTGATTGGTTGGTTGATTGGTTGATTGATTGTGCTCATTGTTTCAGAAGGGTCATGGTTCCTGGTCTATTGATCCCATGATGGACTTGAACAAAACATCAAAGCAATAGGAGCATGTGGTAGAGAAGAGCTGTTCATGACTGTCCAGGAATGAGAGTGAGAGGGACAGAGACAGACAGACAGACAGACAGACACACACACACACAGACACACAGAGAGAGAGAGAGAGAGAGACAGACAGACAGACAGACTACGGACTACCCACACCCAGTAACCTAATTCCTCTAGCTGAGCCTCACCCCCTAAGTTTCCAGAGCCTCCCTAAATGATAATACAGGCTGGAAAGCAGGCATCCAAACCCTGAATCTGGGGCAGACATTATATATTCAAACCATAACACGCTCCCCCTGGCCCAGCACTCGCTGAGGAGTGAAGTTGGTCTACCGTAGCATCTGTTAGAGATGGGGCAAGGAGGCAGCATGACTGGTTATTAGGATTGAATATGGGAGGCTGTCCTCCATCACACATGACAGTGCAGGCACAGGCTGCACTCCACTGTAGACAACACAAGGCAAAACTGAGCAAAACCAAACCAAACCAAAACAAACCAAAACAAACCAAAACAAAACAAAAAACAAAAAAACGAAGTCAAGCCACCCAAAGGCCAAGGACCATTTGTCATCCCCGAAAGGCCAAGGTGGAGCTGGAGATAGCACAGTGCGTTTATCCCGCCAAACCATGGGTTCATCGTGACAGCCTCTTGTGTCCTGCTGGTAACAGTGTGATTGAAGATCACACTTACTTTAGGGTGGGAATTTAAGTCTCCTCTCGGTGGCTTGGGTCTCAAGGGAGCATGTCTAAGGCAGGGAATGGCTCCCCAGAGAGCTGTTTCAAAACCACTCACAGGAGAGTTTATTTTGCTTTATTAAAGAATGGCTAGCTAAGTATTCCCTACTGTTCTCATTCTTGGGGACCTGAGAATACGGACAGGATACTTAGCCGGAGCCAGGAGATTAGAAGAAGGGTCCTTTGGGCTGTTCATTCCCTACTATTTCTGGACCATGGTGGATCATCCCAGATTCCAAAGATACTACTTGGTAAATGTGTCTCAGCCCCTTGAAAACAAAACACTCGTTTTCGTTTTTGTTTTTCAAGTCGATCTGATCTTGGGGCCCAGATTCTTCCTATTATAACCATAGCCACACTCAAACATCCCCGGTGTGTACAAGTGCATAGGAGGAGTGGCTGGAGTCTCAGGTGAGGTTCCTATGACCCTCTCCACCCCACCTTTGAGGAACCAGTTAGCAATCCACCTACAGTGATGGTCGCTAGAAGCAGGCACAGCTGACTTTGATGAAGACGAGCGCTGTTTGATAGTACAGGGCCATCACCATCCATCACCATCCATCACGGCCGGCCACAGTCCCTCCTTTGCCCTTTGTCTGTGGCCGCTGTTTAATCCCGCTTGCTTTGATCTGCCTACCACACATTGCTTCTCTCTCTCTCTCTCTCTCTCTCTCTCTCTCTCTCTCTCTCTTTCTCTCTCTGAGAAAGAGAGAGAGAGGGAAGCCACATAACTCACAGCACCCACGAAGTACACTTTGAAAAATGGAATAATAATGCACGATTTCCACACTTCCATGACTTCAGCCAGTGGCTGATTTCTCTTGTATATTAGTTACTTCTGGGTCACCACGACCAAAATATCAGGCAGAAAGACTTCCTGAAGGGAAGAATGGTTTGATTGAACTCTCAGTTCCCAAGAGTTCCCACTCCTACAGTGGGGAAGGTTTGGTGGCATTCTTTGTGACAGGCCCTTGTGGCTGAAACTCCTCATGTTTCTCTGGGCTGTACGAGTACACCAGACCAGGAACAGGGCTGTACTCTTGAAAAGTCCATCCCTAGTGACCCACTTCTGACAGTTAATCCCCTTATATAGGCTCCAAGCACCTACAGTCGTGCAGCTGGGATTGAGTAGGGTAAGGGAGCTGGGATAGGAGTGTGTTTCAAGCTTGTCAGAGTTGGCATGTTCATTAGGAGTGAGTCTGGTGGTGTCCAGGAATGCTGATGTCTTCCTTCACAATTGAAAGGCTAGGAAACTTGGAGCAGGGACTTAGTGGTGGAAGGGTTGGAAAGACCTGGGCATCTAGAGTAGAGTGTGACCCAGGAGCAGGGCATGGTCCAGCCACAGGAGGGAGCAGGGCCCAGCAGGCTGTGGAGGCTGGGATTATGCCATCAACACCTGAGAGGAAGGGTCTTTCCCAGGAATGTGTCCCTAGCATGTGTGCTGATGGCTATCCTGACTTCCCAGTTACTGAGCCATTGCTGAAGTCCACTGACAGCTAGACACCACTGCTTGGACCTAGTATTTGGTCCAGACTCTATGCTACTACCAAGCCCCTATTTATGTGCCATTTCTGGGCTCTCTCTCTCCTCCACTCCCTCTCCTTCTCCTCCCCTCTCTCTCTCCCCCTCTCTTTCCTTCTCCTCTTCCTCTTCCTCCTCCTCTTATTCCTCTGATTTCTTGAGACATGGTTTCTCTGTGTAGCCCTGGCTGTCCTGGAACTCACGCTGTAGACCAGGCTGGCCTTGAACTCAGAGATCTGCCTGCCTCTGCCTCCCGAGTGATGGGATCAAAGATGTGTACCACCACTGCCTGGCTCTTTCTTTTTTCTTTTTAACCCAACCCCCCTTCTCCCGTGTGTGTGTGTGTGTGTGTGTGTGTGTGTGTGTGTGTGTGTGTAAGAGAGAGGGGGGGTGGTGTGTGTGCACATGCACTTGCACACGGGAGCACACGTGTGTGTGCCATGGCACTTGTGTGGAGGTCATATGACAACCCTGTATGTTGGTCTTCACCTTGTGTTTTGAGACAGAATTTCTTTGTTATTTTGCTGCTGTGGACACTAGGCTAGCTAGCCCTGATTTTTTTTGGATTTTGTCTCCATCTCCCATCTTTCCATAGAAGCACCCTGAATACATGGGGCTGATCCGAGGTTTACATGGGTTCTGGACATCCAGGAAATGGGTGTATGTAATTTAGTAGACCAGGCTAGGCCTATCTGAGGGGAAGTCAGGGGCAGTCCTGTCAATGACATGGATCATGAGAGGGTGTCTGAGTTAGGCTTGCCTACAGTCTGATCTTATAGAGGCATAATTGAGATTTTTCTCCTCTCAGATGACTTTAGTCTATGTCAACTTAACATAAAACCACCCAGCACAGAGGACGAAGGGAAGTAAAAAGTCCCCGAACTGCTTCACACTCTCTACTTTCCAGTACCTCAGACCCGAGTGGGTGTTTGTCCTGCCTGTACTTACCCAGGTAACTGCCTTGATTTTAATGTGACTTTCCACGCAATGATCTGCTCATAAAGATGTGGGCCGTTCCTGCCAAGGGCATTGTGGGAAGAAAGAAAGCTCCAGACCAATTAGGAAGGAGAACAGGTCTGGGCTCACAGTGGCAATGACTGGGAACAAAAGGGGGTGTCCAGGGAGCAGCAAAAAGCCACGCATGGCCAGTCTGGGAAATCCGCGCGCCTGGTCCGCAGCAGAGCTTTAGAGACTTGGGATTGTCTGCTTGGGAAGCTTCCAGGTTTGCGGAAAGAGGCCGTGCTTTGGCGTAAGAACAGTTCAGGAAATAAACGTGTTAAGTCAGGGCCAACACCTTGCTGAATACTAACCAGGCCAACGCTGAGTGAATCGGACCGACACCAGGGCCAAGGACATCCTTGATGGAAAATGAATTCTCAGGGAGGGACCATGTCATTGGAGCAAGTTCCTTACGTTCCCTCAGCTGCTAGGAATAGCAGCCAGATGTTTTCCATGCTGACTTCTAGCCCTTAAAGACCCAGGCTTTGCCAGCCATGTCCCAGGCTTCCTGTGGGGGCATTATTCTTGGCAATGCCATTCGCAGTGGAAACAAGAAGTTTCCTGGAGGGTGGTTTGGTGCAAGGATGATATTTAACAATGTCTGGTGGAGACATGTGTCATGTCCACCCCTGGAGGAGGAGGCCAAGGTGGCTTGACTCTTGTCACTTCCTGGTTCCTCTGTCTGACTCATTCTTGTGTGGTGTGGTGTGGTGTGTGTGTGTGTGTGTCTGTGTGTGTGTGTGTGTGTGTGTGTGTGTGTGTGTTTACAAGCATGTGAATGGAGGTCAGAGGACAAGGTCAGGTGTTGTTCCTCAGGCACTATCAATCTTTCTTGGTATAAGATCTGTCACTGGCCTGGAGCTCACCCAGGAACCAAGGCTGGCTGACCAAGGCCCCCCAGGGATCTGTCTGGCTCTCCTTCCCCAGGGCTGGGACTGCAAACTCCATCAAGTGTTTTTACATGGTTCTGGGGACCACACTGGGGAACTCTTGCCTGTACACAAGCTCTTTTCTGACTGAGTTAGCTCCCCAGTCCTTGATCACTCTCAGTGGAGTTAGTAGAAGGAAGAAAACCTCCTTTCCAGGTAGGGCTTTGCTGTTGGCCCCTCAAATCTCTCAAGTAAGAGAGAAAATCCAACAGTCTCAATGAACATATGTGTTCTAGCATGTTGAGATTTCATGCTTCATCCGTGGCCCTAAGGTGGCTTGAATATAAGAGCCAGCTGCTAGTTCTGAATCAGGGGAAGTTTACTTCGTCTTTCTGAGCCTCAACTTTCTTACCTGGAAAAGAGGGATGTTGATAATTTCCTGTCTATGTCCAGGGCCCTGCCACTACATTTCCCCCATTATGGCGGACAATGTGCTCTCAAACCGTGAGCCAAAGCCTTCTTTCTTTAAGTTGCTCTGTCAGGCATTTAATTGCATCAACAAGACAAACTAACACATAGTTTTCTTTGTGCTTTTCAAACTCTAAGAGGATAGATATACTGAGGGGTTGGAGCAGAGGAGACAGAGTGGAGACGTGGGCTGGTTTCAGATTTACCCATCCACAACTCATTTGGCTCAGAATACCAAGGGTACCTGGGCTTCAGTTAACGCAGAGTTGGAGCCCGGGCTGTGGATCCTGATGTGGGGTGCTGTGTGCTGAGGTAGGGCAAGGTCAGAGAACAACATGTACAGATGATTTAAAAACCAGAAATAAAATCCACCGAACCTGGAATCTAATACTTATCATCACAGGACGCAGGTGATGTTTGTGCTCCAATGGCCTCTCCTTGCTGACAGACTGATGAGAGGTTGTTGAGTTTTCATAAAGCGGGTTAGCTCCTGAGCCTCTTTTTAGTACCGATCTTTCAAAAAGTCTGGAAGAACTCTGTTATACGGTCATCCCCAGCATACAATGTTTGAGTTATGAAACTGTTTGTTACACTGGAACTGGGAGACGCCTCGCTGGGTGAGGCTCTGCTATACGGACATGAGAGCTTAGCCTGGATCTGCAGGAGCTACGTCAAGGTGAGTGTGGCAACCCACAGCCGTAACCCCAGCGCTCCTCCAGGAGAATGAGTCCCCGGAAGTTCATGTACCAGCTACCCTGGCTGCCACAGCATCGGATAGCAAGAAACCCGCCTCAAGCCACATGGAACATGAGACGTGACACCCCGTGGTTGTCCCATGATTGCCATACATGTGCTATAGTGAGTGTGCTTGCTCCCTCCCTCCCACACAACCGTCACAGGCACACATCACACATACACACAAAAGATAAAAAGGTGTGGCAGTTGAGTGAAACATTATACACCTGTCAACAAGTATAAGGAGGATCAACATGTGCTAGTGCGTATTACAATACAACACACACTATCCAATCTCATAACGACAAACGAAGCAATAAGTGGAACACTCAAGAAGATTTATTTTGAGATCAGGTCTCTCTGCATAGCTCTGGCTATCCTAGAATTCATGATGTAGACCAGGCTATCCTAGAACTCAAAGAGATCTGCCTGCCTATGCCTCTTCTGTGCTGGGATTAAAGATGTGTGCTACCACACCCAGTTCACTTGCTTTAAAAAAATCCTTACATACTCATGTTTTTGTATACTCATATATTTTAAAGCAAAATTGAAAAAAAATAATTGGCAGATGACAAAAAAAATGACTGAATTAATCATTATGGAATATGTTTAAATGGATTTTTTTTTGCTTGAATGCTCGAATGACTAACAAAATAAAGACACATTGACTTTATAATTATTTTATATTTCACTAAATTAAATTTTTCTTTATTTCTTTATGATTGAAAATTCTGTCATGAGAGTGAACATTTTCACAGGATTTTATTTTATTTATAGAAATGATCTAAAGAATTTTTTAAAATATAAAGGCATTCAAACTACATAAATTTTGAATATATTTTCACCAAAAAAGTGTGAAAAGACATAAAAACATGAAAATGTCCTGGGCAGGCTGGGACTGTAAGCTTAGTGGTAGAGTGCTTGTCTTGTGTGTGTGAAACCCTGGGATTCAGTTTCTAACACTGTTAAAAAATATATGCACTGGGGCTGGCAGGTGGCTCATTGGGGAGAGGTGTTTGCTGTGCAGGCCTGGATACCTGATCTTAATCCCTGGGATCCTCAAAGAGGTGAAAGGAGAGAGCCAATTTCATGAAACTGCCCCCTGGACTATATACATACCATGGTGCACACACACACAATGGCACACACACATAAACACACACACTCACACACAGCATGGCACACATACACAGACACACAGACACACACTACAGACATACACAGCATACCACACACACACACACACACACACACACACACCATGGCACACATACACATTCACACACACCATGGCACACACACATAAACACACACACTCACACACAGCATGGCACACATACACACACACACTACAAACATACACAGCATACCACACACACACACACACATGGACACAGACACACACACACACACACACACACACACCATGGCACACATACACATTCACACACACCATGGCACACACACATATACCATGGCACACATATACACTCACACATACCATGTGGCACACATACCATGGCACATACTCACACACAGCATGGCACACACACACACACACACACACACACACATAATGGCAACACACAAATACCATAGCACATACACACACACCATGGCACACATGACCTCTCCCCTCACATAAATGAAAAATTTAAATTATGCATATGTATAAATATATTTTCAAAGCAAACATTTAAAATATGAAATTAAAGTGGGGGGGCCAAAGTAGGAATTAGAACTTACAGATGTTCGGGGGTAAACAAAGACTGCCTAGGCACACCTGAGTTTTAAATTTAGTCTTGTGAGATTACATATGCCTTGCTAAACATCCTGCAATCAGTTCCCACTTCCAGCATTCCTCTCCCACCCATGAGTAATATTCAGACCCTCATGGAGATCAGTTTAAGGACAATGGCCTCCCTTGAATACTGTGCACTGTCCCACACTACTATGCAAAATGAATACAGAAGCCACATCGATTCTTCAGCATCTCCGTGAGCAGAAATCAAAGAGGAAGAGGAGTGTGCAGGCAGAATGGTAGGTGTGCTGGCACGTGGCATGCCAGTCTCGTTTGCTTGTTTATGGCATGGAACAATAACACCATCGAGCTAACCTGGTCTTCCTCTTAGGCTGGTCGGTTGCTCTAGCATTCTCTCATCCTGGAATGCCATTCCCTCTGACATCAGATGTAGGGCAACACTCAGACCTTCCACGGCTCTTAGAGTCACAGCCCTCAACCCCCTAGATAAGAAATCAATAGAGAAGAATATAAAGAAGTGCTACCCTGTGCCAGAGTGGGGGTGTTTAGTGGAGTGGGTGTTCATGCTTTGCCTGTGCCAGACCTTGGATTCCATGTGACCATCGTGGTTTGTGGACACTGATAAAGTTTTCTCTTCTGTGTTGGTGACTGTGGAGTTGTCTGGTCCCCAGGGTGCATGGTGAAAGTCCCTTCATCTCAGGTCTGATATGCAGACCCTGTCAGGCACAATGTTCCAGGGAAGACTTCCTACCAGGTGACTTTGGCTCTGTCAGAGGTTGGTTCTGGACCAGTGACCTGCCTTGTTCAGAAGGATCTGTTCCTGGGGCGTGGCCTGTTCCACGGCTCATTCTGTCCTGGCTGGTTCTTGAGTCATCCCAGGAGGAGTGTGTCCTTTGGTAGCCAGCTAAGGCCAGTGATGCTAATCTCACCACTGATGCTCCCTCATCATCTCTCAGGGAAGCAGCTGCCCTTGTCTGGAGACCGAGCTTGGACCTGATGGAATCTGAGCCACACTGACCTTGCCTTCCTGCCTGTGTCCCTTCCCTGACTTCCTGTTTCCTCTCTTCTTCTGTGCTCCTTCAGTTCATCACCTGATGACTTCCCCTAGACTCCTGCTTCTCCCTCATAATTGTTGTTGGCACCAGAGCTTTCTGCCTTTGCTCCATGCAGACACAACCCAAGGGACAAAGATCTGAGGGCCCAGATTCTGGTTCCTAAGAGTCTGACCTGATGAGAGATTCTCACATACAATTAGTACACGTGCAAAATTTTAAATAATATTGTTTAAAGGGCTGACGGGCTGTAGTGACGGCTCAGCTCAGTTTCTAACGCCTACACTATGTAGCTCACAACCACTTGTAACTCTAGCTCCAGGTCTTCTTTTAACCTCTGTATCTGCACTTATACCCATGTGTGCCTGTCTTATACATATAAGTGCATGACACATGCACATATACATATGTTTAAAAAACTGGTCTGTGGAGGTGGTTGAATGGGTAGAGAGAGGCTTGCTGTGTAAGCATGACGATCCAAGTTCAGGTCCCTGGCATGGATGGGCATTGTGGTAGTCAACTATAATGAACCCCTGTCTTGGGGGAGTAGAGACAAATGGATTCCCGGAGCTTGCTGAGTAACCGGCCTAGCCAATCAGAGAGCATTGACCTCTGACCTCCATAAGACATGCATAGGCATACATATCCACTCAAATGTGTATACACATGCAAAGCATACCACATATGTGCACATACACAGGCACACACACACACACACAACACACACAACTGTGTTTGATAGGCACACATCACGTCAGGCACATTAACAGGGAGGTGCACCAACAGGTATTATATGCTATCTATGTAAGAAGAAGGCTGCCCCAAGGTCTCTTTATATACGTGTGGCTCTGATACAGTTCACTCATCTCCATAAATAGAGTCTGCTACCCAGGAGAACTAGGTGAGTCTAAAATCACCTCCAGAATATATTTAAATTGCTCTGGGGTAGGATTGTTCCCAAGGACACCCTCACCTCAGTTTCTGCAGATGTTTTGATTGGATTTGACTTTTAAACGGCCCTTGCCAAAAACATCTCCCAGAGACAGCAGGTTTATTTCCATCCCACGTTTCACTGTGGATGATTGCTCAAGTCTGAGCAGCATTGCATGTTGGGACTCCATCTCCCTGGGTGCACATGATTTGCTTCCATTAGTGATAGTGGCAGGCACGCAGGCAGATTGAGTGCGAGAGGAAGGTGGACCCCCACAACTACACCCTGGTGGAGCGAGAGGTTGATGCACATTCGCAGTCGGAAATGGTGCTTTGTAAGCCATACGCTGCCTGAGATTGTACTTACGTGGAGACATACAACATCTCGTTATCAGAAAGAGGCCAGACACAACACTTGACTGCAGGAGATGGCAGCCCCAGGGCAGCCAGTGTCTTCTCCAGCCATATTCTGTTGTCTGTTATTTAGTCTCACAGATATTCCTACCAGAAGGTCACTCTGGGGAATAAGACAATGCCTTGTACCCTGGACCTATGCAGGATTTAGAAGGAGGCTCTTTCTCCATCACACCAGCAAAATATTTCTTGTTCTAGTGCTTGGTGAGGATATTTCTACGGTGAGGGTTGGAGTTCTTGCTGACAGACCTTCAAGAGCTTCCCTGGAGTCGAAAGCCAGACTTGGTGGCACATGCTTATAATCCCAGCATTTCAGAGGCAAAAACAAGCAGATTCCAGATCTCACAGGCCAGCTAGCCTAGCCAAGCAGGTCCTAATAAAAGACCCTGTCACAAAAAAACAAGGTGGATGCTATCTGATGAATGACACTAGAACACACACACATGAGCACACATATCTATACACTCATGTGAACACAGACACATGAACACACACGTGAACACACACATCTATACACACACATGAAAACACACATCTACACACACATGTGAACACACACACATGAACACACACACATGAACACACAAGTGAACACAGACATCTATACACACATGTGAACACACATCTACCCACACATGGACACACACACACACACGAACACACACATGTGAACACACAGGTGTGAATACACACATGGACACATGTGAGCACACACAGGTGAACACATATCTGTGGACACACACATCTATACACACACACACACACACTCACTCTGTCTCTCTCTCTTCTATTGACAAATATATAACAAAGATGAAGAGCTGGGGACAGCTTTCCAGCCCCACCTGTGAAAAGATTTCTCTGAGACAGTGGCAGAGAGAGGATCCAGAAGCCAGGGCTGTCTGTACAGTCTGGCACTTGCTTTTGTACCAGGGAGGGTGTCTCTCCCGGGGACTTGAGGTCTGAACAAGAAAGTCTGTCTGGGATAGCATAGCTGTTTGCCTATGCTACACCTGGACCAGGCTTTGTGACTTTGAGCTTACCGGCCTTACAAGTTATGTGAAGCGGAGCTCCATCTCGGGTTACCTGGCAGGTGCTTCTGGGAGCTGGCTCTTCAGCTACAAAACACCTGCTGGGGGGCCAGCAAGGGGAGCAGGTGGGAGTCTTTTATTGGTCTCTGGTCACAGCTACCTCAAAGCCATATGGACCAGGTAATAGTCTTATCCTTTACAAACTTCTCATTGGTGGGTTTTAGGGAGCTTGTGTGTAAGATAGAGCCTTTTAGGAGAGAGACAGGTGGAGTTCCTACCACCAGGGATCTCCTATTGACCCCTAAAGAATGGAGACTTCTGTGGGCTGACTTTCGGATGAAAGTCACTGGGCAGACACATTGTGGATTCTGATGGGACAGACGGACCAGAGGTTTCTTATTTAAAAAAGAAACTTGTTTTATGTGTATGGGTGCTTTGCCTCCATATATGGTCTGTGTACCACATGTACACAGTGTCCTCAGAGGCTGCCAGATCCCCTGGAACTGGAGTTCCAGATGGTTGTGAGCGCTGGGAATCAATCCTGTGTCTGAACCCAAGACTCAGAGCAGCTACAGGGTGGCTGAAAGCAGTGTCTTATGGCAGCAAGAACCATCTCTCTTTCCCATCTCTTTGAAGAAAGTGAGGTCCTGGAGTAGGAGGGCATGGGCTGGCTCTGCCGCTCGCTCGCCGCTGTGTGGTCTGGGCAAAGCTGCTTAACCCTGACCAAACTCAGTTCCTTCGTCTATCAAGGGGACCAAGAAAACTTTGCGGGGCTCCTGAAATGAGAGATGGAACAGCTGGGTGCCCGGCACAGGACAAGAAATCCATTAGCTCGTTACTGGTTTGGGGTTTGCCTCCAAGTAAGACATTGGAAAGACAGCACATCACACAGGTCCTCTGAGAATAACTGAAGGAACAATTCACACTTGTTCATGGCCGCTCCCAGAAATAGAAAACAGAGGTCCTTCCAGCAACTGCCTGGAACTTTGGTCTCATACTCCACCTTGAGATATACACTAGTGAGTCTCAGAGGGTGAGTGAGGGGGTGTGGGACCCAACTATGGTTGGCGTCTTGGAGCTATTGCATAGCCCTTCATTCAGCTTATAGGACTGTGTGAGAACGGTGGAGAATCGTGCCAAATGCTTTTACTTTAGAGTCTGGAGCCGGATGACTGGCAGCACAAAGAGCTTTGGCTTATGACTCAAGATGCAGAACTGGTCTTGACTTTTCCATATGATCTTATAGGTGGATCACTATAACATTTTGTACTGGATATATAGTAGCAAGAGGGGAGGACTCTGTGCAGAGAGATAGAGAGTACCCTAGAGTGCCGTGCACAGTCCGAGAGGAGCAGGGGGGAGCAGAGAGAAAGGATTCAGACAGAGACCTGACCCAGTAGTGTATAAGCCACAGAAATCCAAATGCCCGATGCTCCTGAGACTGGGGGCAAACCAGGTGCTCTCAACACAGAGTTAATATTCCAGGTAGAACCAAGTTCCAATTCCCGGTTTTGAACAGAAGAGTGTGATGCATTTATAAAATCTTTTATGTTCTTTACAATGTGATGAGATTTAAGAGAGAGAGAGAGAGAGAGAGAGAGAGAGAGAGAGGGAGAGAGAGAGAGAGAGAGAGAGAGAGAGAGAGAGAGAGAGAGCTAATGAAGCTTTTTCCGCATGTCTGAGATTACAGTAAAGGACATCCGTCATGAAACCTCCCCCTTTAACGGTTTTAGGTATACAGTTCTACCATGGCAGTACTTTGTTGCTTATGTTTCTTCTTCTTGTGTCACAATGCCAGGCAGAGGCAAATTAAGGGAGGAAGGATTGATTGTGGCTGAGTTCAGAGACACAGTCCCTCACAGTGATGGCAGGAGATATCCTTGTTACAATGTTGCCAGTCTGGAAGCAGAGAGCTCAGAGCCGGAAGTGGAACCTGGCTATGCCTTCAAGCCCCACCCTCTCCACTGGGACCGATTTCCTCCAGCCAGGTCTCATAAAGATGCCACAGCCTTTCCCAACAGCATCACTGGCTGGAGACCCAGTGTTTAAACACACTAGCCGGGGGAGGAAACATTATTAGCCCCCATTAAATACTACTTCCTCTTCCCCCTGAAACCCTGGTAACAGAAGTCGTTCCTATATGTCCCTGCTTCAACATGTTTCAACAGTATGTTAACATCTGAGAATGCTATTTTCTGTTTGGCCTCTCAGACATAAGTATATAGCACAGAAGCACATATGGAAATATCTGTGATTTTTGACCTCGGTGAAGTGAGCTTGGACGGAAGGTAGAGGGTGGGGGAGTGCCTTCCTGAGTCACTGACCCTGGTTATTCACTGGAAACATCTATGGAAACAAAGAAATATGGCAACATTGTTCCTCTGAAGGTGAGAAGTGGCTGACTTCCAAGCCGGCTGAGAGAGGCTTAGTTCTTGCTTCTTCCTTAGCTGCTGTTGACACAGCTGTGTGGGGGTCTGGGGAGTGTCCCAAGGCAGCCAGGTCCGGCCATTGAGCTCATTAATGTCCCTGTGTGATGTCTTTAGAGACAATTGCTTCACTTACAGGCTTGTGCTGTGTTGGAGTAGGAAGCCCCTCATGTTAGGAAGAATCGCCAGGCTGTGGCCACCAAACTGCATATGTACATGTTCGTGGAGTCTTAGTGGGGAGGGACAGTAGAAAGACTTCAGAGAAACAGAGAGTGGCCACCCCAGAAGGGTGGGCACACTTTCACAACCTCTTTTTCCTTTAGAACTTAGTGGCAATGTCCTTACTTCAAGCTTTACATGTTGTTCCTCTGAGCTGACCCAGGCCACCATTCTGCCCTGCTGTGTCACTCACTGTGCATCTCCATATTATCCTACAGTAAGACAGGGTTAATCGCTTCTGCCCCGGCTGCCAAGCTCAAGTGTGAAAATGGATGCAGAGTGACTTGCAAGTCAGAGGTGCTCTCCATTTGGTACATGGCTGGTCTTGTGGTGTCCCCTGGGGTGTGCCCTTGAGTGGGTTAAGACCCAGCATCTAGTGAGGTGGATGGCAATGGGAATGTGAAGGTTTGGAATCACCTAAGCTTCTGGTGATGAGGCAGCATTTCATACAATTGCTGCTGTTTCCCAGTGGCTGTGACTTTTTACCCCAGCTGTCCAGGTATTCCACGGGTCACAGAAGATCCTCAATCAGCTTTGCCCAGAGGTCAGCTGATAAGCAGGCAGGGTGTCAGTCAGCCATGTGGTCTGTGCTTAGAAGTCTCCCAGGGTCTCTGTTTCTTCAGATTTCAAATGGCTGGTAGTCATGGGAGCTTCTGGGAAGGTTGCTTCAGGCACCACATGTATACATATGCAATAATGGCGACACGCTCACCATGATATGGCAGTGCTCACAAGTTGCTAGCATGGCAGCCTGCTGTCGAATCAAGCCCTAAGTATGCAGTATTTTTGGGCTGTGAGGCCTTGGCTTTCTTGCTGCTATATGGGAAGTCTGAGCATATCCCCCCCCCCCCCCCCCGCCCCAAGGACCCAGTTTTTAGAGACACCTGGAAGGACACTGGTGTTTGAAGTTGCTTCTGCTTCTTGATTTATTGCTGTGGCCACGTTTGTTCTTCGCAAGCCCTTCTGCCTCAGCATCCTGGAGGATAGGTCCTTGGCAGGATGCTTTCAAACCCAGTGGCCTTGGCGCTGACTTCTTTGAACCCGTGTTGGCTGATGTCATTGAACTGAGTAACGGGAGCGATGCCTTTCCCTTCAGAACAAGGACGTTTGAGCAGCTAGCTGGGTTTGATGCAGTTTGAGAATGGGACCAGGGCATGTGAGTTGTATTTATAAGCATGTATGCAGAGGAGGGACCAGGAGAAACCATAGAGGGACCAAGCTGGGTAGATACCAACAGGAGCTGTGTGTGCCTCTGGCTCCCTTTTCAGACCCTGGACCCTTAGGCTCCTTTTTCCTTGAAAGCCTTTTGTATCTCTCTCTCTCTCTCTCTCTCTCTCTCTCTCTCTCTCCTCCTCCTCCTCCTCCTCCTCCTCCTCCTCCTCCCCTTCCCCCTCCCCCTTCCTCTTCCCCTCCCCCTCCCTCTCTCATGTTATTCCTAAGACCTAAGGTAATATTCTATTTTTTTCCCCTCTAAATTAGCCTTCAGTTCACTGTTTCTCAGCTGGGCTGTCTAGCCAGTGATTCCCCCACCCCCCAAGGGATCTACATGTCTCTGCTCCTAGAGCAGCAATCACAAGCATCCCTCACCTCAGCCAGTGGCTCAACCTCAGGTCCTCGGGCTAGCTGATCTATCTCCCCAGCCTGGATCGGGGATATTTTCTAAGGTGCTCCTCTGGCCTACATTCTGAGCCTGGGTCCTTGTGTAGATTCATCCTAGCAGTGAATGTGTCTCCAGGAGGAAATGGTGGCAGGTGTGCTTTTAAATCTCATCCTAAAGTCTGGCATCTCTGAAGTCCCGATGTATTCTACGTTCTGTGTTGGAAGAAAGATATTGGAATAGCATGATTCTAAGCTAGTGGAGTGCTGACCTCCTCAGCCAGAACATTTTGGCTGATCCTGAATAAACTTGCCGTTCTCACAGGCAAGGGGCATCTGAAGTCCTCTCTGCAGAAGGCCCTAGAATTGGGCGTAAAGGAAATTTTATTTGGAGAGTATTTTGATGTCTTGGTTCGGTTATTTTAGAAAAGTTGAAGACTCAGGGACAACTGCTGTTGGACTCAGTCAACCCAGGGACTTACGGTCATGACAGGAAAGCTGACTCACAGTGACAAACACCATGGGTCATTTTCGTTTTTTGTCTGTTTAGAATACTGTCACCAACTTTCCATTTTAAGAAAAATATATTCTTTATCTTTTTAAATGTGTGTGAATGTTTTGCATGTGTGTACACCTCATGCATGCAGTGCCCATGGAAGCCAGAAGAGGGCATCAAATCTCCTGGAATTCAAGTTACTGCTGGTTATGAGCTACTGTGTGGGCACTGGGAATCCAACCTGGGTCCTCTGGAAAAGAAGCCAGCGCTCTTAATAGATGAGTCATCTCTCCATCACTTATGGACCATTTTCTACCTGAGAAGAGGATGGATACACCCCCACTTCATCCTGACAACTGTCATGAACATCACATAAAGTGCAGACCAAGAAGAGGTACTGCTGCCCTTGCCAGAGTCAGGTTAAGGGCCAGCTGAGGGAGTGAGCTGTCTTTGGGTCCCCTATCCCGGTTTGGTTAACACCCAGTCCTTCAGAGGCTTTTATGGGTCTTCTTCAAGGCTCTTTCTCACCACCCCTAACCGATTCTCTGTAACTCCCATTCCACCAAGGTTTTTGTCTGATGATTTGTTTTTGTTTTGATCTCTGTGGTTTCAGCTACAGTTCACCAATATTCAGTGGAAAATTCCAAAAACAAACAGTCCATACATTTTGCATTGCACAGAGTTCTAGCATGATGACATCTTGAGTTGTCCCAAAACATCCCACCTGGCTCATGTGTCATTCCTTCAGCACAATGTCTCCACACAGTGCGCTGCCTACCCTCTAGCTACTCAGTAGCCATCTTGGATATCAGACCAATGGCTGCGGCTTCACAGTGTCTGTGCTCAGACACAGGTATGTGCTGTGTCACCTACCTTGTAAACATTCTTCCTGTGGGCTTGTACCCTCTCTGCACAAGAAGAAAGTATTGTATAGCACATAAGTGTATTTTGAGAGTGAATGCTGTTACATTTGTCTCACTGTTATTAATGACTGTTGTTAATCCCCTAGCTTGGTATGAGTCAAGGTTTCAAGGGCCCACTGGGAATTTGCTATGGCTCAACTTGGAAATGTCTGCCACAGACTCATTTCTTAAATGAGTCCCCCAGCTTGTGGTGCTATTTGACAGCTGTGGAGTCTTTAGGGAGCGAGCGGGGCCTGACTGACAGGAGTTGGCTTCTCTGAGCTCATACTTGCCCCAGTTACAATGTTTTCTGCTTCAGGGTTAAGCTGTCATGTGAACACACCAGACAGACTGGGACTCTCTCCCTCTGCCCAGCCTCCCCCACCATGTTGAACTGAATTTCCTCTGAAACCGTGAGGCCGAACAAGCAAGCGTCTCTCCTGTAAGATGTCACTTTTAGACCTGTCACCATAGTGACAGGAAAAGTAACATAAGAATCTTGCAGACAAGGGTGGGGGGCACAGTGGTAATGTGTCCTTACACTTGGCTCTCCTAATCCCAGTTCCCATTTAGGGTCCTGTGTGGAGAGGGTCTTCTATAACATTCCAGTTCAGTACCGGGTGGGCTGTCCCTGGATGGCACAGTGTGCTGAGGCTTCGCTACCTGTGCACATGAGCATTTTAGGTCTGTCAGAAGCATGATGTGGCTAGATGTGACTTTTAATGGAAGGAGGAACAACTTGAGGCTAAGAGACTAGTCCAGACTAGTTGCAACCACTCCAAGCTCCCCAGGGGAGAGATGCTATTGTCATTTCCTCTGGCCTCCATCCCAAATCCATCTGCTTTTGTCTTGCTCCACCAGAAATCTCCCTGAGGATCTCGAATAAGCTGGACATAGACATGGGCTGACAGCAACCCCATGTTTGTGTTTGGTTATGTTTCCAAATTAACATCACGACAATTACTTAGAAGAGCAAAAGAAGAGGCACACGGTGCAAGGTGTTCTTAAGTGTATGTGATTCAAGACCGAGCCTCTTCTTTGATCACAGAGCAAGGAAGGCCCTAACCCCCCTTCTAGGTGCCTTCTGCTGCCAATTGTAATAGAGAATGTCATGGCTAAACAAGCGAGGAGACTAAGGGGTTAATCCCCATCCTATCTTCTCCTTGGCCTCTACAGTGTGCCAAACATCCTTCAAACATCACCTGCAAATTACTGGAGCTTTAAATCGAAATGTCACCCGGCTCTTCATTTGCACTTGCTGTGTGTGCCCCCTTGGGACAGATTGTCCCACACGGTTACAAGAGACGATAGCCTTCTCCATAACTCTCCCCTGGATGACTTCACCCGCCTAACATCTGCCTGGAGACAGTGGCCAGTGGGTAAGAAGGGCTTGGATCCTATCCTCACATGATGTCATTTGGTTCCCAGCGCCTGGAACGCAGCATCCAAACAAAAAGGAACATGTCCCCGTGATCTTCCAGTGACCTCAGGGTTCTTGGTGAATAAGGAGAACCAGATGCCCAGGAGCCTCACCCTCAGGGTCTATTCTCTGAAACCCACAGCTGAGAAAGCCTTTCAGTGGAGAAGCCAGGGTGTGGGGTGACATCGACCTTTGCAGTGAGACTGAATTCAGAGTTTTGTTTCTCTGCTGGGTGGGTTCAGGCCTCCATTTCTATCCAGCTTGTGAGAGGTGGTCAGCTTAAGCCAACAGCCCTTTGCAGTACCTAACACGGTGGTGTGTTCAGCATCCAGTTGCCTGCAGGACTAGGTAAGCATGCTACACAGAACCACACACCTGGCTATACAAGACCATCCGTACACACACTGGATGAGGTACTGTTCGTTGGCTTAGGAAATATACACAAAGGCTAGGGTGATAGATGGCTCACCAAGTGAAATGCTTGCTGTGCAAACATAAGGACATGAGTTCAATCCCCAGCACTTACATAAAAGTTGGACAGGGTGCTTGAATGTCTCTAAGCCTAGTTCTGGGGATAGGGTGGGAGTGGCTGAGATGGAAGGATCCCTGAGGCTTACTGGCCGATGAGTCTGACTCAAATCAGTGAGAAATGATGCTTCAAAAGAGAAAGTGGAGAGCAACTGAGGAAGACATCTGTTTCATTCATCTCTGGTCTCTGTACGTATGCTCACACATGTACATGTGCACACACACAATTGCACAGAGTGAGAGTGAGAGACAGAAAGGTGGAGGAGGAGAGGAAGGAAAGGAGGGAGGAAGAGGGAGAGAGAGAGAGAGAGAGAGAGAGAGAGAGAGAGAGAGAGAGAGAGAAAGAGAGAAAGAGATAGAGAAAGAGAGAGACCAAAAAGCCAGACAGGAGTCCCCAACCGGGATGTCACTGCCAAGGTTTATTTCATAGTTTCCTTGGAAAGATCTAGCTAGCTTGGAAAGAGTCTCTAGAGAGACCCTTCTATTGTAAAAGATAATTTTATGAGCACTCTTTTTAAACTAGTTTCCAAAATAGTGAGGCTGTCTCCAAGAGCCAAGGTCTCCTTACTTCTGAGGTCTGCCTGAGTTTCAGAACATGGCGCTTTCTCTCCCCAAGCAGAGACACAGCGACTGGGTGACTCGGGGCATCACAACTGTGGCTCCCTAGAGAAGTGACTTTGACTGCAGATAGAGCACCAGGTGCTCCATGTGAGGCAGGGACTCCACTTTCCTATGCTTCTCCCATACATGGGCACCCAGAAGGTCACAGGAAGAAGAAGGAAGCCCCAGGTGTGCTCTACCCCAGGCAATTCCTGCCCACCCTGCTCTGGGCTGAACTGATGTCCCTTATCTAAGGCCTGGCCATCAGTAGGCTTCACTTTCCCACCTACACCCCCTTTAGCTTCCTTAGGACCAGAGAAAGTGCCAGGGCAGGTGGCCTGAGATCCAGGGGCCAGTGCTTTGTGAAGGGCAGCGGGAGGCTGCAGGTTAGTGAAGAATTACACTAGTCTCTTGGGTTAGGAAGCAGGGCTCTCTGGTGGGGTCTCTGGGGTCCCTTTGGGGTCTTGTGCATGCACAGATTCTGCCAGTGCTAACATTCCAGGGGCGTGAAAGGGAAAACCTGATCTCCATAGCCTCCTGGCTCCCCGGGGCTGTATAGAAATAGCAAAAAGATCCTGTTGTACCTGCTTTTGCCCCTCTTCCACACAGGCTGACTGTTCTCTCAGCCTTAAGTGGAGCGTAGAGCAGAGCCAGGCTCCAGACTTCATGGATCCACAGACCTGTTCTGGCTCCTCTGAGCTGCACAAGAGACTTCCCCCTTTGCAGGGACCCAACACTAGGGGCTAAGAGGCTTGGGCACAGTGTCTCCATGGGCATAGTGTCTTCCCTTGAGCTCAGTAAAGCCACATATTCAGAATGTTCCAGAACAATTGCTCAGCGTGTCACTCATCCAAGTGCCACTTTTTTAATTGAAAAAGAAGGAGGAGGAGGAAGAGGAGGAAGGGGACAGGGGGAGAAGGAGGAGGAGGAGAGGGAGAAGAAGAAGAAGAAGAAGAAGAAGAAGAAGAAGAAGAAGAAGAAGAAGAAGAACAACAACAACAACAACAACAACAACAACAACAACAACAGAGAGAGAGAGAGAGAGAGAGAGGGAGAGAGAGAGAGAGAGAGAGAGAGAGAGAGCAAGCAAGTTACTACCTTTGCCAGGCATGGTGGCCAAGGCCTTTAATCCTAGTACTTGGGAAGCAGAAGCCAGGCATATCACTGAGTTCAAGCAACCTGATCAGGTCCAGGACAACCAGGGCTACACAGAGAAACCCTGTCTTAAAGAAACACCCCCCAAGCTGGGCATGGTGGTGCACGCCTTTAATCCCAGCACTCGGGAGGCAGAGGCAGGCAGATTTCTGAGTTCGAGCCCAGCCTGGTCTACAAAATGAGTTCCAGGACAGCCAGGACTATACAGAGAAACCCTGTCTCAAAAACAACAACAACAACAACAACAAAGAAAAGAAAAGAAAAGAAAAGAGAAAAAAAAAAGAAAAAAGAAACACCCCCCAAAAAATTTGAAAAAAAATTTCATACAATATTTTGATCATGTTTTCCCTTCCTAATTCCTCTCAGATCCTTTCTAAACTTCTACCTACTCAGCTTCATGTGTCCCCTTCAATCTTTATAAAATAATAAAAACAAAACAATGAAAAGCAAGAAACCTACACACACATATACACATACACAAAGACAAAAGCTGATGAGCAGTAAGAGAAAAATGCCCAAACAAAACAAAATGAGCCAAAACAAATTTGACAAAAATGCCATTTCTTCTCTTCTGAGAGAGTCCCTTACTGGGGACCCTGTGGTTATTCCGATTACACCACACATTATAAAAATATTGAAAGCTTGTTGCTTGTCTATTGCTACTTTCTTGTAGCTCATCTTTTGCTACTTCCTCGGTTCTTCTTTCTTCCACCTTCTCCACCCTTTCAACCCTACCCTAGGTAGGAGAGAAAAAGATCCCTAAATCTAACTTATTTCTTCTAGTTTCTTCTTTGATCACAACTACTATCAAACAGCAACCAACCCTTCCAAAACCAGCAATGACCAATTCCACCTCTTGGGGCCCTAGCCATTATATACCCTCTGAAAAGTTCCCATAATTCTAAAAATCACACAATCACAGAAACTATCTGCAGCTGGCAAAACCATACCTCTACTAGAGCATGAGGCAAATCATAGTCGGCTGCTGAGGACAACCTGAGACAGCTTAATATCACACACTTGGATTAAAATAAAGACATATTCCCATAATATGTGTGTGTGTGTGTGTGTGTGTGTGTGTGTGTGTGTGTGTGTGTGTGCTTTAAAAAGAAACCGAAGTTGTCACTACAAAATCTAACCTCTACATAGAAGAAATAATGCATAATATTTGTCTTTTGGGGTCTGGGTTACTTCACTTAGGACCATTTATGCAGCTCTATCCATTTACTGGTAAATTTTATAGTTTTGTTCTTCCTAACAGCTAAATAGCATCTAACTGTGTAAATGTACCCTACTTTTATTATCCATTCATCAGTGATAGACATATAGGACGTTTCCAATTTCTGATTATTATGAATAAGGCAGCACTGACTGTGGCTCGATGTAGATTGTAGAGTCTTTCTGCACATGCTCAGGAGCTGTACAGCTGGACCTTGAAGTAGATGACGCCCATCTTCCTGAGGAACTGCCACCACGATTTCTGTAGTGGCTGACCAAGCTTGTACTGCCACCAACAATGGATGAATGTTCTCCTTTGCCCCACATCCTAACTAGTGTGAGCTGTCATTTGTTTTACTGATCTTGGCCATTCTGGTTGGTGTCAGGTGAAAATCTCAATATCGTTTTGATTTGCATCTTCCTGATGAGTAAGGATGTTGAACTTTTTCTTGAAATGTTTCTCGGCCATTTGTGTTTAGTTCTCTCTGCTTAGTTCTCTATACTGATTTTAAATTGGGTTATTTGTTTGTTTTTTTTAATGTTCATTATTTTTAGTTATTTATATATCTTAGTTCTTTATATAATTTAGACATCATGTCAGATGTATAATGGATAAAGCTACATCCCCGTTCTGTGGGATCCCACTTTCAGGGCCACTCTTTGCCCTCCTGTCCGGTGGCCTTCTCAGAAGGAAACATGGTCTGCCCTACTCTCAGTCACTTCAGGATTCTCACCACACCAAGAACATAAACTCCGCCCCCTACCCCCAGTGCTCAGGGTGACCCTCAAGGTCCTGCTTGGTGCCCACTGGTCTCCTCTGCAGGTTGTGCGCCTCTCCTGAGCCACTCACTGTACTGCCCCACCTTTCCTCAGAGCCTTGGCCTCTGTCCCTGTCTGGAGGGTGTGTCCCCCAGCATGCTCCTGGACCCCCTCATCACCACTATCTTACTCTGTCCAATTTGCTCGAGTGTGGTTTCTCTGGGGTGAATGCCTGGCCATGACCTTTCTGCAGATGTGGATGTCTCCTTGACCTCCTCCTCCCGCTCCTGAGGGCTGCAGAGACTGGAGGGGTTCAGATTCAGGACCTCTGCCACACTCTTTGAGTATCAGCCACTCACCCTGTTACGTATGAGTACACAGGGGAATTCTCCAGAAGCAATGTGTTATTAGTTCATTGGAGCAAGGCAAGAAGCAGAAGCCATTTTATAATATGCAAAACAAGGTCACTCTTTTTACCGATTGTTTTCATTTGGAGAAATGGTTATCCTCTCTCCAAATAGATAATGTATGTTAACAAGTTGCAGGTTTATTATTACAATTTCTAAGCGATTTAGAAAAAAAAAAAAGAAAGGTAAAAAAAAATCAGTGTGTGTGTGTGTGGTTAAAATAAGGTCTCAAGTATTCCAGGTTAGCCCTGAACTTGCTAGGTACCCAAGGATGGCCTTGAATACCTTCCTACCCTCTCCTCCCAAAGTGCTGAGATTACAGACAGCCTCAGTAAACTTTTGTTTAGACTTCCAGCTTAAGTTCTCTGGCAGTAAGTATGGGCAAACAAAAGCTCTTTGGGGAACTTTATTTTTTAAGGATGAGCAGAGTTCCTGACATCAGAAAGCGTGGGCACAGCTGCTATTCTGGGATGTTACCCTTGTTGGATCCAGAATCTCCATCACTTTGGGCCAACGGAGACCGTCAGCCTTTCTTGGCAGTCATGTTCCACATGCAATGTGCTGGACTCTTTAGCTGGTGACAGAGCAGAGCAGACACAGTGTCACAGCAGACAATAATTGGGAACAGCTCTGTGACCTGGGAAGCCACCCTACTTCCCATATTTCTGGGTCATAGCTTCCTCAATCTGAGCAATATGATCACAGAATACTTCCACTCTGAATTCTCCTCAGTGTAGATCTGTGGAGAAGGCGTCAGGTGACATGTTAGTGTCACTGTCCGTCACTACAGTTATATCTTTTTCTCCCTTCTGTTGGACCAGGGCTAAACCTAAGTCTTGCACGTGCCCGGGAAATGCTCTGCCGCTGTGCTATATCCTGAGCCCTCTTCTTCAGTCTTTATTTTTGATATAGGCTCTCCTTCAGTTGCCCAGGCTGCCCATGAACTTAACAATCCTCTACTTCAGTCTCCTGAACACAACTAGGATGACAAGCTTGTGCCACTGTGCTGAATGTAGTTATTATGTCTTAATTAAGTATAACAATAATTAGGGTTAGGGAGATGGCTATGCTGGTAAAGAACCCATTCCCATACAATCATGAGGGTCACACCTGCTCAAGTTAGCTGATGTCTAACGGATCCTGCTTATCTCGAAAAATTCTCAATGACAACGGCCAGCTGCCAGGCTGCCAGAGAGGCCACTTGGCCTAGGCACACAGTAACCACAAGCACTCTTATGTACTTGCATAAGAACAGAAGGAGGCGTATACTACTCCTGGTGTTCAGCCGGTAAACTGAGTAAAGGTGGCATGAGGTCACTTAGGTCACTTGAGTGTGACAGCGAACAGAACATGTACTGGTTTCCCATGGAAAGGTGATTGACCGTTTTGCTACATTTGATTGTCCAGTTCAAAAGAGTCCCAGCATTTGTGACCAGTCTGGTTTTATTTTGTTACGGTGACAAATATTAAAACCACCTGACCGCCACTGTGGAAGAAAAAGAGATCAAACTTAGGGGAGACTTAACATTTAATGTCACAGTTCATCCTTGGCAGAGCCAGGGCAGGAACTCAGGAGCTTGAAGCAGAAACTATGGAGAAGGGCTTTCTGGCTCTCACTGGTTCATGCTTAACTAGCTTTCCCATACATCCTTGTCTCATCTGCCTGAGGAATGGTGCCACCCACAGTGGGCTTAGCTAGCTTTCCCATACAACCATATGCCTGAGGTGTGCCACACGCAGTGGGACGGGCCATCCTACATCAATTTATAATCAAGATATATCTCAAAGATATGCCTACAGACAATGTAATCTCAGCATGGAGGCCTCCCCTCTCAGAATACTCTAAGCTGTCAAGTTGATCATTAGATGGACCAGGACGGTGGCTGAAGAGGGCCATCTACCTGGGATGCATCAAGAGAAGCACAATGGGAGCTAACTGACCAGGTGAAGGGCACTTCCTGCAAGTCTGGCTTGGAGTCACCACTGTACCCCCTATCAATCCAGGGGTTAATACCCTCTTCATGTTCACAGACGCACAATTCTATCAGGAAGGCACCCCCCCCCACACACACACACACAACCATCCAAAGGTGGAAAAGTCAGACCAGTATTCGAGAAGCACTCTTCAGGTGTTCCCACACTGCCTGCAGAATGGTCTGATGTGGAAGACACAAGCTGAGATGAACTCTGAGTTCCAACATCCAGGCAAGTGGGGCGGGGTTGTGCATTGGCGGATTCTTCGAGCTCACGCCTGGGTATGATTCCAGAGCTCTTTGTACTATTTAACCCCTCCCCTCCCTAAGGCATGGAGAGATTGTAGTCCCTGTCTGAAGCTATCTCATCTGGAGGAGATCAGGTCAAGTTGATCGTTGATCTCATGGGAGTTTTTTTTTGGGGGGGGTCAACTGTCATTGTAAATATTTTCTCTCTGATTTTGCAACGCTGGGCAGTTAGTTACCGGGGCTGTAGAGTGCAGATAAGTTTGTGGAAGGGAAACCGCCCACCTCACCAATTGCCATGAGCAATTTCTGAATGCCTCTTAGCTTCAGTGGTCACACACCAGAGGTGAAGGTCAAGGCTGTGCTGTGGATTAGACCAGTTTCATTTTTTCCCAAAATCTCAAAAACAAACAAAACAAAACAAAACAAAAAAAGGACAAGCTAGAGGCATACATAATAAGGTCTAGAGATGAAGCGGTACAGTGGTGTGATAGCCCTCAGGCCCCTCCCTTCCCCAGCAGAGGGCCCTGGTGGCCTCTGAGAAGATGAACTAGGGTAGAATCATACTGAGAAGGCAGTAGCAGTGGGCTAGGCCCCAGGAGTCCCACTTTATTCCATACACAGTACTAGGCAAAGAGAGCTCCAGGACACCGGCAGGAGGAGCTGGAGGAAAAGCAGGTTGATTCTGTACTGGGCAGGGAACCTCATGCTCTACTCTGGGCTAGCCTACCCTCTCTAGCTATGCAGAGCACCTGGAAGAGGACAATAGGAATTACATCCCATAGTTCCCAGAGAGGGAAAGTGCTGCCCCACCAGAGCTGTGGCCTCTCTGGAGGTAGCCTGGCTGTGTGCAAGCTCAGAAGGGGACAGGAGACTGTCCTTGAGGTCAGGGCTGGAACGAGAACTGATAGATTGTTTTGGAAAGTTGTGATATACCTGCCCATGGCCTGCATGAAGTACCCAATACCCATGAGTCTTATTCTAGCATCCTGGCTCTCTGTGTTTTCCACACCCCTGAGAAGCCAATCAACACAGATGGCTCTGATGTTCCATAGGATGCCTGTTTGGATATCTGACTGGGGCTTCTGAGCCGCAATTGGCCCATCCTATTCCTAGGCCTCGGTGGGACTAGGGACCTAAATGACATCTCTGTCAGCTAGGGACCTAAATGACATCCCTGGCTTTTAACACCTTGAGGTCTTGCTTGCTTCCAAGTCCTCCACCATCTGCCACCTCACATTGCTCTTCTTAGCTTGTCTACTTCATGAACTTCCCAAAGATTCTCGGAAGTAGAACGCAAGGTGACAATGCCAAGGTGTGCCACCAACGTGTCACTGAACCTGCGTCACCTATACCTGTCAGCCTCCACCTAATCATTTGAAAATGTCGTGTCAGTTTCTATATTCCATATTTCACAGACTTAATGATTTGATACCCATGAGGTTCCCCAAATGACCACCATTCCTTGCTATGATCCAGTCCTTAGGACACACTGAAGATGCTCAATGGGTGAGATCATATATGTCTGTAGTATCAACCCTCGGGAGATGGAGGCAAGAGTTTGAGACCAGTTTCAGCTGTATAATTTGACCTTATCTCAAAAAAAAAAATGGGAAAGGCTTGAGATATAGCTCAGTGGTAAGGCACCTGTTAAACATGGGCAGCTGGCTATCTTTCACAAAACAGGACAGAACAAAACCCAGTTGTCCCAATAGTTTCTCATGGCTGTTTATTTGAAAGCAAGTTCATGGTCAGATTCCACTGAAGGCTTGGGGTCAGTTTTCCTGGGGCACTCCCTGCACGTGGCTCTGGCTTCTTATGTATGCCCTTGTAATCCAGTTTTATGGTTTATTTATTTGGTTAGCTCTTTCTGAGTCTCTACCCCGAGTCAGGTCTCACCCAAGACCTGGGACTCCAGAGATGGCTGAGAACTACTTGGTTGCCAGAAGAGCATTTTATTCTAAGTGCCCTTGATTGCGTAGAGCAGACCTGTCACTCCTCTGGAGAATGGGCCTTCTAAAGTAAGTGTAACCTCTCTGGTCTCCATGGCAGCAAACCCGATGGCATGAGTCTCTTAGTGCCATCATAGAAGAAATTTTATCTCTGCCCCTTAAAAACCTTAGGTCCTACGAGTTTGAATCCCTTGTGGGACCAGAGGGATTTCAACACAGGTCAGACGGTAGACCAGATGACCTTTGACACTCACCATGACACTGCAGTTTGGATGTTTAGGACTGGCTTACAGCAGGATCAACTTTGCCCTCCAGTTTTTTTTTCCCCCTAGGCTTATTGATATTTCTGGTCGAAGTCCACCAACTGGCATGATCTGACTGGCAGGGATTTATATGGCTTGAAAGTAGGGCACGGTTTCTTGCCGTTACATTTTACGGCTTGGCTGGGGCAGGAGGCCTGCCCTCCTCTCTCCAGTTTAATGTGTCATCGAGTGAGGCAGTTGAAGGAGGGCTGGGCATGGCAGGGTGGCACAGTCTCTGCCCCTTGCCTTGATTTCTCACCTGACTAGCAATCTTGCCATCTCTAAGGTTATTTTCAAAGGCATAATTTATATGTTACAGTGTGAGCAGGTAAGAAAACATGGCTTGGGCAAGGGAAATTCAGCTTCATGACTTATTTGTTCAATGAAGTTTTTTTTTTGAAACTCTGCCCTGGGTTAGACCTCGCCTGAGATCTAGGAATCCAAAACCCACCCTGCTGGCCAGAAGATCGCCACTGAATTACAGAGTCACACCGTTAGTACCACAACGGGAGAACACCCAGTGTTCCAGGGGACAGAAAGGCATCCATCTCATATAGCTAGGGAGCTAGGGTGCTCCCTGGAAGAGGTGACCTCTGCCCCATATCTTGAAGGATACATAGACGTTTTCTGGAAGAAGAGGTAGGAACACGGCCAACACGTTCCCAGAGACAGGTCAGGTAACACACACTCTGCATGGGACTTTAAAAAAAAATAATGTTCCATGGAAGTTAACCAATTTGTCCAAGGGCAAGATGATGTAGAGGGGTCATCACACACTCTCTGGGGAGACACCCAACTCATTATGGCCCTAGATAATGCTCATCTTCTACTAGGTAAGGAAATGTTCCCATCAGATGTAGAAGGGCTACACTTGTACCACTGTCCACGTGTGAAGATCAGGAATCAACCTTCAGGAGTTGGTTCTCTTCTTCCCCTGAGTGGGTGTCAGGGATTGAACTCAGGTCCTCAGGCTTAGAGGCAAGCACCTTTGCCTGCTGAGACATCCCAACACGACTTTCTGTAATTCTTACAAAGGCTATGTCGGTGAAGAAGGTAGTGACAGGCACCGTGTTTCTAACTAGTGGGTGAGGGGGCTCCAGGGAGGGAGAACAAAGCGTTCACCATGCTAAGGAGAAAGCCAACCTTCTCTGGCTCTGTCTCTGGTGACTGACAGGTATGCTTCTAGCATTTTCCTTTGGCTGAGTCTCAGTTTCCCCGTCTGCCTGTGTTATCAAAGCTCAGGCTTTAAAGGCCTGCACATGAAGCCATGTGTGTGTGTGTGTGTGTATGTGTGTGTTCTCATGTGAAGACTCTAGATAGGCAGGGTTGAAAAAACAAAGGGAGGAGAGATGAGGAAAGTATTGTGAGGACAGGAGAGGGTGATGGAATTCATGTGGTGTGAGAGCAGGAGAGGCTCTCTGGGGAAAGGAAAGTGCCAGACAGATGGGGCAGGCAGCAGAGCGGCAAATAGGAACGAAATATAAGCTGGATATGACAGCACATGCCTCTGATCCCAGCACTCTGGACATGGGAGCAGGAGGATCAGAAGTTCTAGGTCATCCGTTGCTACAAGAGTTCATGGCCAACCTGAGCGACATCATACCTCAAAACCATAAACGAAAGAATGTAACATAATGATGTGCACATATCACAATGTCACGGCGAAAGCCATTTCTTGCCTGCTATCTTAGAAAAAGTCAATATGATAGGGGCTGGAGAGATGGCTCATCAGGTAAAGCATTTGTCTCTTAAGCTTGATGACTGGAGTTTGAACCCCCAGGACCTGTGTATATGCTAGGTTGACATGATGTCCTGCCGTAATTTTTGCCTCAGCAGGAAGACAGAAATGAGATTCCCAGAGTAAGCCTGTTAGCAAGGACCCCACCTCCACTCCAAATACTTGGCTGGACAATGGCAGGCAGGTTGGGACTGCGCCCTTGGAGAGCAGCAGGTGCTGGTGGCTCTGAGTGGCTGTCACAGCATCTTGTGACAGCCACATGAGTTCACACCATGAGGCAGCCTCTTTTACCCTGGTTGCTCTATCCTGGTGGCCCAAGGTCAAAGTCTTGGTCTGGGTCTGTGCACTGTGCCTCCTTGCCATGTCCCTGACCGCACTGATGGAGCATGCGAGGAAGCAGCAGATGTCTCTCCTCCGCTCGACATTGACGGCGGCAGCACTCAGAGTCTCCTGGGGCCTCGGACAAATGACTGTTACAGGGACGGGATAATGGTGATATACGCAGGACCTGCCAGTTGGTTAGGCCGGTGGCTTTAATGGCTATCTTGGAGGTGACATTCCATTAGGGGTGATTGAACTTAATTTTAATGGCAGGATGACTTAATGTTTCATCTTCCCTCCCAGGCTCCAAGGTCAGTCAGAAAACTATTTTTTTTTTTAAACCCAGGAACTATGCCTCAAAATCTTTACAATGTGCCCGTTTTGGGTTAATGCTAAAACACTGAAGCATAATGTGTTACTGTACAAATGGGCTTCTTTGCCTACTTATGCCATGGCCTAGTGCCTTGGAGTCAGATAGCTTTGGGCTGAAGGTGAACTCCGTCTGTGGTTATATGGTTTCAGGTAACTTAGGCAGATACTCTACTTCAGTTTCCTTATCTGTGGAGTGGTGAAATGTTGGCCTTGTACAGGGCTGCCGTGAGGGTCACATTATTTTGGCTGCGTGAGTCACATGGGACTCTGCCCTAAACAGGGAAGAGTCATGGAAGAGCTTGCTGCTGTGCACCAGTGACCTCTCACTGGACGACGGTGTGGAAACAGCTTGAGGGAGGAAGGGTTTATTTTAGCACAGTGTTTTAGGTGATTTCACAGCCCCATGTTGGCGAAGGCACGGCACTAGGAGCCTTGTGTTAGTGGGAGACAAAGGCAGGTGACAAGGAGACAGAGATGAGATGGGAAGTGGGCCTGGACAGTAGCCCTCAGTGCCTCTCCCCTGTGATCTACTTCTTCTGTCAGCCAGAACTGGCTCTTAATGGTTGTATGGCCTTTTCACAACAGTGACCCTCGTTAAGGACCAAGTGCTCAAAGTAGGAGCCATGACAGACATTTTAGGTTTAAACTCTAGCATGGTATTAGTTGGGTAGGGAAAGACTGGAAGATGGTTGGGTCGGGTGAGGGGCTCAGGGAGGAAGAGAAGGGGGAGGCTGATATGGAGAGCACACTGGGGTCCTTTCAGAGGCGTGGGGAAACCTGGGCCCATGGATATCAGAGCTGGTGTCAGGGACTGGCGCTTGCAAGCCTGGTGGGACAGGGATGGAGCTTTAGAAGTCGTTTGCAGGGCTGGGTGGGTTTCTCAGTTCCTGGGGAAGAAGGAAGCAGGTGGAGGGCACAGCTGCATGATCAGGGGTCGAGAAGAACCAGGAAGGCTGGACAGAATAGCACCTCGAGGAAGCAGCCAGATGGTGTCGACCGGTGTGTCAGCAGCCTAAGAGGGCCAGGAGAGATGGAGAAGCTGGAGCTGCTGGGGTCAACTGTGGGCAGCTTGTGTGGGGGCAGGTTTGGTGGATACCAAGATCCAGGAAGGAAGGAAGGTCTTTGGTGTTGGGTGAGCCAACAGTAATCATGATTAAATGAAGTTCTGTAAAGTGCTGTTCCCCTTCTCAGCTGGGACACCCCTTGCTAATGACAGACATGAGGCCTCTATGAAACCCAGACAGAGCTCCTAGCCCTGGACCATGGCAGCCAGTAAGTCTGTCTGTGATGATTAGTCTTGATTATCAACCCGATAGATCTGAAGTCACCGTGGAAACAAGACTCTGGGTGCGCCTGTGAAGGATCTAGGTTAGGTTTATGGAGGCAGGAAGACCCACGCTGCATGTGAGTGGCACTGTTGGGCTGGGACGTGGGTCCCAGACTAAATAAAAGGAGAAAGGAGCAGCATACATCTCTTTGTGCTTCCTGACTGTGGTTGCCATGAGACCAATTCCCCTCCTGCCCCCCCATGCCTCACCCCTTCCACCTTCTCCTCCTCGCTGACTATGTGTCCCCTGCAACTGAGCCAAGCTAACCTTTCCACCACACATAACACTGGTGTGGGACCTGTTAACTACAGGCTGCTCCTGCAGCTCTAACACCTGAGCTAGTTATTATCATTCTTTCTATTTGTTTCAATTCTCCAGGGGCTCCTCAGACTCAGGACCAAGACTTAACAGCCAGGTTGAAAGAGTTTGTAGTGAAGTCCCCAGCTTTTCTATATCCTAGGCTGTCCCATCGTTTGATATTCAGCCACCATGTCTGAACTAAGCTCCAACATTTCAATGGGCCCTTGGAGAGGGAAGGAGAGAGGTTGGGCTGCAGCCAACCTTTGGCCCTCTGTGGCGTTACTTGGTCTATTTGAAGAAGTTAACATTGAACCTATTATTCTTTGATACCCAGGAGCCTCCCATCCTCTCCTGAGCACACCGACAACCAATTACATAAGGAAGACCACAGATAAGGAGGCAGAGCAGTGTGGGGACTGCAAGGTCCCTGTGGGATAACTGCCAGCTGGGCAAAGGTCTTCCTTCTGGCACATTCCATGGTAGCTGGAGAGCTCAGAGCTGGCCCTAGAAGTCTTGCTTCTTAGTACACCCCCTCCCACACAGAGGAGGACTGACCCTGGAACCTGACAGGGTACTGTGGAAATGACCTTGTGTGACCTCTGAGACCTGGTCATGTATAGGTGGTGTCTTCCACTCTGTTTGCTTGGGTCACTGTGGAGGAAGCTAGCTGCTACCTCAGAAGGACATTCATCAGTCACACGGACAGTCCAAGGTAGTTATGATCCCTTGCCAGCGGCTAGCACCAACCTGTCAGATGGGCAACCTTGAAGCCATCTTGGGTGTGGATCCTCTTGTCCTAGACAATCATTGAGATGATGGTACCCTTGACTCGAAGCAGCTCCATAGAAGATCCTGAGTCTGAACTGCCCGGCAAAGCCACAGGAGAAGGAGCAACTCAGGCAGGGCTCACCTATAGTTCTTATCTCCTGTATCTTCATTCTGCCTATTTATTGGTAGGGATGCTGCTGTTGGTGTGTAGGTACACAGAGGCACCTAATGTTTGGCCATCCCTTCCCCTTGAGTCATTGTAGGGCCCTGGGTGTTACTTTTCAGGCTTTTTTTTTTTAAATAAAAGATTTATTTATTTATTTTATGTATATGAGTACACTGTAGCTGTACAGATGGTTGTGAGCCCTCATGTGGTTGTTGGGAACTGAAGGACCTCTGCTCACTCCCATCAACCCTGCTCAACCTGGCCCCACTCAGTCCCTGCTCGCTCCAGCCCAAAGATTTACTTATTATTATAGATAAGTACACTGTAGCTGTCTTCAGATGCACCAGAAAAGGGCATCAGATCTCATTACGGATGGTTGTGAGCCACCATGTGGTTGCTAGGATTTGAACTCAGGACCTTCGGAAGAGCAGTCAATACTCCAACCCGCTGAGCCATTTCGCTAGCCCCCTTTCAGGCTCTTAAATTCGCAGTGGAGCAGTATAGAAGCTGGTCTTCCACCAGGAACCCATGACTGCAGGTACTCACTGTGAGTACTTGGCAGAGTTGGAGAGCAGATTATCAGGAGAGTACACATTAGCACATGGCTTCTGGAGAGAGTTTATTTTGACTCATGGTTTCGTGGACGGAACTCCATGTCCAGCTCCATTGATTTCAGCTGCGTGTTTGGGGGGAGCATAGCGCCAGAATAAGGCAGCAGGGAAACACCGCTTACAGCAGGGCAGCCAGGAAGCAGAGAGAGAAGGTCAAGGGTCACATCCGGTGACATACGTATGTACATACGTTCTCCAACAGACCCCACCTCCTGATTTCTGCCACTATCCATTCGCACTATCAAATTATAAATCCACGAAGAGATCAGTCATCGATTAAGACAGGGTCTGTAACCACTTCCCCAAAGCCGGTCACCTGTGGTATTACTCTCCATTGCTTCAAGGAAATACGGAAAAAAGTGACCTAAAGAAGGAAGAGCTTATGTTGGCTCACAGTTCTAAGGCGCATCATGGAGGGGAAAGGCACGAGAGTTGGAGCTTGAGGCCACTGGTCACAGTGTACCTGCCATCTGGAAGCAGAGAGAGATGGATGCGTGGTGCTCAGACCACTTTCCCCCTTTAACATGTATTGTTTCTGTTATTCTGTTATCATCATTAGCATCATCATCATCATCATAGGTGCATGCTCACACATAATGTACATGCCATCATACCTATGTGGAGGTTTAAAGATACACCTGTTCTTTTCATACAGTCCAGAACCTCAGCCCTTAGCGTCTGGCTCTCCCTACCTCCCTTAACACGCTCTAGATAATCCTTCACAGGTGCGCCCAGAGGGTTGTCTCCCAGGTGATTCTGATCCATCATGGCTGGCCAGTAGGTCCCCAGCACATGATCCTTCAGGAAGGCACATTATCAGACTGAAACCACTGCATGGCACCCCCCCCCCTTTCTTGAGGATTTTGGCGGGAGTGTGTGGGTGAGTATAGATCTGATCTAGGATCCACAAGGAGCAGGTCTTAGTCATTAATGAGGGGTAGTGAATTGGAGGCTTTCCTTGTCAAAGAAGTGGGACTAGCAGAGCCTTATTAAGTTTCACTAAGCATCGTCAGGGCAGCCATAGTGGAAGCATGGTCTGGAAGGCAGCAGGTACGGAGTGTGCGTCAGCTGAACAAGGGGTGTGTGAAGGGGAGGCGTCTCTTCCCTTCTGCTCTGCTCAGAGGAATGGCAAGTGAGGGTTGCTCTGTGAGTCTGATTCAGTTGCACAGTGAAACTTGAGTGAGCCTCGGGGGGGGGTGGTGGTGCCAGGGTTGATGGTGAAGGGCTCTTGACTTGTGAGATGAGGGGAAGGAGTTGAGGGTGTCACTCTACACTGGGGACTTTGCAGACCTGCCCTTCCTGATATCACCAGTGGAGTCTTCCTGGATTAGAAGAATTTATCTTTTGTTTTGTTTTTGTTTTTGTTTTTGTTTTTGTTTTTGTTTTTGTTTTTGTTCAAGGTGCTGATGTAATGGGAAGGACACATGTCAACTCCATCAGAAGGAGGGCATTGGTAGCTTCAGGAAAGGCCATAGTGCTCAGGAGGTATACTACCTGTTTCAGGAGTTCTTCAACCTCAGTTGCATGAGGCAGAGGCTGATGTGTGGAACCAACTGTCCCTCTTTGAGTGGCTGTGGCTCTGGTTCATGAGCCACGGGCAGAGGAGCCCTGTAGAAGCTGTGCCCCTGAGGTAGAATGTCAAGTGTGTCTGGTGAGGGATAGTCCTGTCCTCCAGTAGACTCACTGCGACCATTCTTTCTGGTCTAGCCGCTCTAAATGGCAATGTCTTGATAAAGTAGACATTTAACATTTTCAAAATATCAGGAAAAAGATAACAGAGCCCTTTGCTCCTGAGAGGAGTGTGAGTCACTGGCACCAGAGGGCCTCTAGTCCTTTTCTTGGTCACCGAGAGAGCATATGAGTCACACCCAGAATCATTTCTTCTGAAGTCCTTAATTGTGAAAAAGAGGTAGCCTTGCGGAAGTCCGGGCTGAGACACTGTCATGGGAAGATTCCAGATTGGTTGAGAGAGGACAGAGGTGATGGATGGTTTTGTGATCATGTTCAGCCTGTAGCTCTTTGCCATTGAAGCCTTTCCAAGGGGTCAGAGATGCTGCCAGGATCCCTGGGAAGGGAGTCCTTGCTTAGCCTCTGCAGTGCATCCTGGGACTAGAGATCAAATCCAAGGCCTCTCTGCTAGTCACTCCACATTCACGCTCTCTAGATCACTACAAGAGCCCTGGAGTGTTATCAGAGAGTCTCTGTTTGCTTCCTCCATGAGAGTTGATGAGAACTGGAGGCTCTGGGAAGACCTGGTACCTACACCCTTGCTGCTCAAGTCTTCCCCCAGTCTGCTACAACAGTCCAAACATTTTTCCCCAAAGCAACTGTTTGCTGACTTCCAACACATGCCCTGGTTTGGTAGCATTGGAGAAATCCTGGGAGAAGCTAAAAGCACTGTGGGAATGGTGTTTTTTTGTTTTTTGTTTTTATTTTCTTTCTGCGGGTGTCAGATGTGTGTCTTCTTGTTTCACAGTGTCTGAACAAGCATTGCTCTTCCACAGAGGGAAAAAAATCAAAGCTGTGACCAGAGGACTCTTGGGGTAAAACATCTGAGGCCTGAGGTTGGGAGAGCCACAGATGATGGAAGGAAGCAAGAATCTACATAATGCTTCAGCAGTTATAAACCAGGGGAAAACTTACCCCACAAGGAAGGCAGGTCAAGGCAGACTTGCCATCACATTGGTGGTTGAAGAGGAATATTCTAGGGATGGAAGT
The DNA here is from genome assembly GCF_000001635.26 of Mus musculus. Taxonomy (NCBI): domain Eukaryota; kingdom Metazoa; phylum Chordata; class Mammalia; order Rodentia; family Muridae; genus Mus; species Mus musculus. The sequence continues at coordinate 126,766,745 of NC_000074.6, read as the reverse complement.
CTTCTCTTTCCTCAGCAATCACAAGGTCCCGCTATCTATTGAGGTTGGCTTGAATAAATGTCCCGCTATCTATTGAGGTTGGCTTGAATAAATGTCCCTGCTAGTGGCTGATGTCATTTGGAAGTGGGCACGGGCTCTGTTTGCTGAAGCACAGGAGTACTTCTGTTGAGCTCATGACTTGCAAATGAGCAGAAGTCAGGCCATGTGTAGAGATCCTTCTGGATGTCCTGGGCCTTCCTGTCTACCTCGTCCTCCTCCTCAATCTAAGCCTCCTTTCTCCATGGTCAGTTGTAGGATCCAGGGACTGGTACTGATTAAATGGTAATGATAAACCTACCATGAGGAACTGGTAGAGAGAGCCTTAACTTAGCTCCTTTTCTAGTTTCATAGTGTCGTCTGTCTGTCTGTCTGTCTGTGAGTAAGTGCATGCACACAAACCTTTTCCTTTCTCTTCACTTTCTGTGACAGAAATGGACAGACTCAGTCTCTTAGGATGATGGAAGATGGCTCAGAGGACACAGTGAAATCACCTGTGTTAGGCTGACGTCAGTTAGTGTTCTGTGAAGAACACTGGGACTTTGCTCTGTTCACCGAGCTGCCGGTCTCGGACATCTTTCAGATCAGTGTGGCATATCAAGATGCCATCTTTACAGTCTTAGAGAATCTTATTTATGGCCACTCAGTAAATCGACCTCACCCATCACACATCCATAGGTGTTTGCTCTGCTGCCTATCTTTTGCTACTGCAAAATGTAAACCTGGGCACTTCCTCCATGTTGCTGCTGCAACTGAAGGACAAATTCCAGGAAGCAGGATAATTAGGGCAAAGGGTACATGTGTTTATGCTTTAGATAAGGTTTCTAGATACCCAGGAGGGGAGCGTCATATGTTATGCACAGCCCTCTTTCCTCACCCCCAAGACTTATCACAACTTAAATTTGTATTACTCTTCTTTCAGTATGATTGACCTGAATGGGTGTATATATATGTATGTGGGTGTATGTGTGTATGTATGTATGTATGTATATGTATATGGGTATGTGTGTGTATGTGTGTATATGTATGTATGTGTGTATATGAGTGTATGTGTACATATATGTATGTGCATTTGGGCATGTGTGTGTATGTGTGTGTATGTGTGTATGTGTATACATGTATATGTATGTTTGTGCATGTATATGTTTATGTGTGTGTATGTACATGTGAATGTGTATATGTAAATGTATGTGTTTATGTGTATATGTATGTTTATATGTATGTATGTGAGTGTATGTGTTTGTGTGTGTATATGCATGTGGGTATGTATATGCATGCGTGTGTATGTATGTACATGTAAGTGTATGTGTGTATGTATATGTGTGTATATGAGTGTGGGGGGGGGTGGGATGAGGAGCCTTCCTTGATTGCTCTCTACCTTATTTATTGAGGCGAGGACTCTGGCTGAACCCAGAGCTCAGGTTTTATCTAATCTGGCTACCCAGTTTCTTTGGGGGATCACATATCTCTGCCTCTGCTTCCTATGATCTGGGAATACAGAAGAGTTGCCATGCCCACTGGGCTTCTTCGTGGGTTCTGGGGATCTGAACTCTGGTCCTCGTGCTTGCACAACAAGTGCTTTATCCACTGAGCAACCTCCTCAGCCCTCGCCTGTGGATTAAAATGAGTTTATATTAATATTGAGATCACATTAGAATTGTGAATGAAGACAGATGGCATGGTAGTGACTGTTTCTCTACTGGAGGGTGATGTGTCTCCCCACCGGTTCTGATCCATCCTTGTTGTTGGACCTGTTGACTGCTCCTGCAGATTTTCACCTGAGCTAATTATTATCATTGTTTCTATTTGTTTCAATTCTCCAGGGGCTCCTCAGACTCAGGAGCCAGGTTGAAAGAGTTTCTAGTGAAGTCCCCAGCATTTCTATATCCTAGGCTGTTCCATCCATTTGATAGTCAGCCACCATGTCTGAACTAAGCTCCAACATTTCAATGGGCCCTTGGAGAGGGAAGGAGAGAGGTTGGGCTGCAGCCAACCTTGGCCCTCTGTGGTGTTATTTGGTCTATTTGAAGAAGTTAACATTGGATCTATTATTCTTTGATACCCAGGAGCCTCCCATCCTCTCCTGAGCACACTGACAACACAGGAAGACCACAGATAAGGAGGCAGAGCAGTGTGGGGACTGCAAGGTCCCTGTGGGATAACTGCCAGCTGGTCAAAGGTCTTCCTTCTGGCACATTCCATGGTAGCTGAAGGGCTCTGGGCTGATCCTAGAAGTCTTGCTTCTTAGTACTCAGATCATGAATCCCCTCCCACACAGAGGAGGACTGACCCTGGAACCTGACAGGGTACTGTGGAAATGACCTTGTGTGACCTCTGAGACCTGGTCATGTATAGGTGGTGTTTTCCACTCTGTTTGCTTGGATCACTGTGGAGGAAGCTAGCTGCTACCTCAGAAGGACATTTCATCAGCCACATGGACAACCCTGCAAACATGGCCCTGGGCGTTGTGTATTTCTAGTCAGGTCTGCCCAAACCAGAGGTTGGATAAGCAATAGGTGCAAAAGGAAAATTACTTTCTGATTTGTTTTTCTGTACCTGCCTAGAGATGTGCCAGCATATCCAACATCTGTCACACCTGGAGAAATGTCCTCCCTTCCCCGTAAGTCCAGCTCCTAGCTGACTACCAAGGTCTTGACTTAGAAAGTTCAGACCCTGTGTGGAGAAAGCAATTGTCAGGTCTTTCCCTGCAGCAGCAGTCAGGGATCTGCATGGCCACCATTGTCCGATTTCTCTTCATTGTGCTCACAGCCCATTGCTTGCCTAGCATGTCTGCAGTGTGATTCTTGTTTTGTGGGTTCAGTTTCCTGGAAGTGGACGTTCGCCGAATGGTTCATCTGGAGCATTGGGCATCGGCCAACAAGTCTGCCTCTGTGGTCAGCCTCCTCTCCTGGGAAGCAAAGGAGAGAGGTTTGTTCTCCTTTTTATTTCCCCGAAATGTGCATCTCTGCACTGAGGGGGTGGGGAGAGCAGTGCTGGGCAGGAACATCATTGCTCACTAAGAGGCTAAGGAGAACCAGGAGGAAGGGAGAGGGCATGTGGCCCTCAGAGACAATTGCGTGCATCTCCTCCACCTCTGAGAACCACAGCTGGTTCTAGCGGGAGAGGGATGGTCAGAGGCTGTCACCATATGGATGAGAGTGAGGAACAATCAGAGGAAGAAGGAGAATACTCAGGCATGCTCACTCGAAGCTGATTTGAAGATGGTTTTCTGAACATTTCCCTCCAGCCTGCAACACCATTCTCCTGTCCTGTCTGAGAAAGGATACCCTGGGCCCACTGGGGAAATTTATGTTGATAGACTTCAAAGAAAATGTCCTACTCACATGTGCAAAGTGGACTTCATATTACCTGTAGGTGACTTGTGTGTGTGTGTGCTCATATGTGTGCATGCATATGAAGACCACGTGTTCACCTCGAGTGTTGTTCCAAAGGTACTTTCACTTGGCTTTTAGAGACAGAGTCCCTCAGTGGCCTGTAACTCATCTGATTGCCAAGACCGTCAGGAATCTCCCCCTTTCCAGCTCCCCAGTGCTGGAATTGCAAACACCAATGTGGTCATCCCCAGCTTCTCATGGGCTCTGAGACTCAGACCCAGGCCCTTCCTCTTATAAAACTATGCTCTGCCCCTCATCGAACAGTTTAATTTTTCATAATATTTTTATGGATTATTTGGGTATTTCACATCATGAACACTCTCTTTCCAATCATCCCAGGTCCTCCCACCCTGACTTGTGACCTACTCCCTACCCCCCTCCCCCCAAAAAAAAGAAAGAAAGAAAGGAAGGAAGGAAGGAAGAAAAGGAGAAGGAGAAGAGGAGGAGGAGGAGAGGGAGGAAGAGGAGGAAACAAACCAAAAAACCAAGTTCAATTTGTATCGCCCAAATACTCACTGGAGCATGGTGGTCACATTCCTAGTGGCCAGCCCCTTAAAGAAAATTGAGTCCTTCTGCGTCTACACCCCAGCCAGAAGCCATCATCTGTGGCTAGCTATACCTCAGCATCCTTATCAAATATTTTAAGAGTCCTCTTTGGTGGCTTTCTGTCCAGGCTGTTACTTTTGTGGATGGGGTGGGGTAAGGGTTGCCAGAAACCTTCTATGTCTCTCTTTCTCAATTGTGGGTCTGCAGTCATTAATACCAAGGCAAAAGTGGCTTCCTTGTCCTTCACAGCCAGCGGGAGCATGGATCATGGACTTAGACATGGTTTCTGGAGACAGCACGTGCCACAGACCTCTTAGCATGATCTCCAGTCGCTGTGCATCAACACAGCCCTCTGCTGCAGTGGGACAACAGACCCACACAGGGCTCTCTGTGGCAGCACAGACCCTGAACATCCATCCATGTAGCCCCAAGTTGTAATATCAGCCATGGGCATCACCACGGTCCCAGACTGTAATGGAACTTGGGAACCAGACATGGCCCTTGTAGGTAACGGGGACCTAGACATCACCCTGGCTTTAGGCACAGGCCACTCAGATCAATATGGCTCCTGTCAGTAGCACAACCCAACAGACAGCATGGCCTCAGATAGGGGCCCAGACCAAGGATATCCTGGCCTTCAGTGGCACCTCAGGCCAGGGATATCAGTAAAGGATATCCACATGAACCTAGGATTTTAACACAGCCTGGGGTAGCAGACTAAGGATACCAAAGTGGCCTCCAGGGCAACATGAGCCATAGACGTCTTTTGAGGAGGTCTAATTCAAAAAAATGGTCCAGTCTTCATCTTGACATCCCGTCATTGCTCAGAACCCGGGCAATCATGGCTGGGCAGATTTTTCGAGGGCTAAATGTGCAAGATCCAGGCTGCTACAACCCACCCAGTCAACCCTACTCAGCAACACCATGTTCCCAGATCCCAGGCAGGCATCTCTCCCCCTCCCCCCATCACTCCCCTCCCCCACCCCACCCCCAGTGTCTCTCCTTCCATTACTGTCTGTCATTCACTGGCCTGCTCCTCTCTCTTTCCTGTCTCTTCATTGAACAGCCTTTTGTCATAGTGGCATTGGAAACTGATGTGTGTCGCACAGCATTTTTTTTTTTTTTCCAGACAGCTTCACATGCAAACATTCACTGCAGTGAGTCCTTGGTCTGGCTCAAGGTCTCTGAAGCACCATAAATACTGGACCATTGCCGCCAAGACTTGTCTAGGATATACTGCTATTGTCAGTCATGCTGATCTTGCAGCTCAGGGTTTGCAGGACCAGCCTCTTCGTGAGCTCCAGCAGCTTGTAGATGGGGTGAACTGAATCAAAGCACGGGTTCTGGGCCCAGATGGGAGCTGACTGGGTTAGCCAGCTTCTGCCACCACCATAGGGTTTTTCCTACCAGCATCTCCAATTAGTTTCCTTATAAAATTCTTATTTAGTTCCATTTAAATTCACTGGGACATCTCCACTTTCTGTTTGTAAAGCCCCAGCAGGTTGGATCTTGACACTAAGTGTAACTTGGAGACTCTCACAGTGCCTGTCTGTCTGACTGACTGACTGACTGTCTGTCTCTCCCACTTTGCCTTAACTCATCATCTGTTTTCATTACTTCTCACACAATCACAGAAATGGAAGGGAGAGGTCTCTGTTTCAGCTTTGACACTACAGGGCTATTCTGCGGCTCAGAACGGTTTGTCCTATAAATGGTACTCACACCCTAACCAACTAACTTACTGCTGTGTCTACACTCTTTTTTTGCCTGCTGGATTAAGACAATGATTGGGTCGATGAACTACCCTTTCAATATACGTTTGGGTAATAGAAAAGATGTTAGTGGATGGGATCCTTTATCATTTAAGGTTAGGTTAGTCTTTAGAAAAAAATAATAAATCAGATAGCTTCAGACTAATACTGTTTGTTTTTAAGACATCTTCTCAGTGTTGGCAGATTCTTTTGATTATAGTGCATTTGGAACTTGCCATTGGCTGGCCACGGAGTCATGGAGATCCTCCTGCCTCTTTCTTCCACTTCCAGGATAGCAGACACGTGTTCCCTGCACCTGACTGCAGGAGATCAGGACTCAAGTTCTCAAGCTTGCCCCCTGAGCATTTACATTCTGAGCTGTCTCTCCAGACCCCACCACTGAGCGGCTTTCCCTTGCAATACCTGATACCAGATTCTGGTCCTGTCAGAAGTTCCACAGGGGTGATTTTCTAGCTGCCTGCTGGATGCTAACATTTAGATACCACGGTGACACCAAAACTACTGTGTGTGCATGTTTGTGTGTGTGTGTACGTGCACGCGCGCGTGCGTGACATGCCTGAGAAAGATGTTTTTCTTCCTGGTGACTCTGCCTATTTCCCTGCCTTCTCTTTAATGCTCAGGTCTTTTGAGCACTTTGCATGACATCTGGTTTAACAGATGTGAGCTCTGGGTGACTGTCACTTCTTCCAGAGATTGTCCCTAATGGTGTTTGGTCTTTTCTCCCTTTGCTGTGCACAAATGATCTGAGCAATCTCAGCTAGAAAAGCCCATCAGGTATATTTACATAAACTTGCCTTTAATTTTTCTGCACCGTTGCTTTGTTTACCGCACAGAGGCTGCGTTCTCACTTGCTCCTGAATCTTACCAGCTTCTCAGGCCCTAGATGTAGGACCGTCTACATCATTTGGAAGACCCAGTGAAAGGACAGCCGTGAAACGTCTTGCTCAAAAATTAAAGCCTCAGTTTGCTGACCTCAGAGTCTTGGATTAGGAGTAGCCCTGAATAACTAGCTAGATCACAGCCCATGGGCCCAGCTCTTCCTGTCTCTGTAACTGAGTAGCCTCAGGCAAGCTCTGTGGCTTAGCCTCTATTTGTTTCTTCACTATTTTTAGTTTGGGAAGGGAATGAGGTCACTCTGCAAGCCTGGATGTTCCACTGACTTCTGACTTCTATTGTTGCGATTGAAAAGTCTGTCGTGGAGTGAACTGCCGACCCTTCCCTTCTCCTTCTTCTCTGCTTGCCTGTTTTTATTTTTGTCTTTGGCAGCTTTTTCTTACAGCGTGTCCAGGTTTTCATGTTTTTCTTTGACGTTTCTCTTTCTTCCGTCCCCCCCTCCCCCACTCCCTGTTTTAGAAAAACTCTCCGGCAGTGTCTTTGGAAATAGTGACCCCTCCCCATCCTTTCACGTGCTCCTGTGTTAAGCATACTAAGGTCCCTTCGATCTCAGTGATCTCATTATGCTTCATTCCGGGTCATCATCCAAGATGTCCTGTACCCCCTTATGTGGAGTGAAGGCCCTTCACCTGCATGTATGAAGCTTTTGTTGGTTCATGTTTCACTTCTAGGAGCTATACATAGTCCCTTTAAAAACATTTCAGGTCTTTTGAAATGAGTTTAATTCCTTTCTCATAACTTGTGCATGTGTGTGTGTGTGTGTGTGTGTGTGTGTGGTGTAGGTATAAGATTATGGGGGGTGGGGAGCAGGGCTGTACACACGTGTATGGACTTATAGAGGACAGGGGTCCATGTCAGGTATACTCCTTGATTGCTTTCCACCTGACTTTTTGAGATAGGGCATCTTACTCACTCTGGAGTCCTTAATTTCAGATTAGACAATGAGTTCCAAGGTTGGACCCCTCCCTGATCCCAGCACCGGTGTTACCGTCTACACAAGAGACCCCACCTCACTTTTGTGTGGCTTTGGGATCCAAACTCGAGTTCTCATGCTGTCTGGCCAACCCTTTACTGACTGGGTCCCCTTTGCTCATAATTTTACCCTCCTTACATTCTAATTATTTTTCCCACAATTCCCAACTTCTTTCTGATATCTGGATGCCTTTTATGGATTTTTTTTTTTTGTCTCCGACACTATATTTGGTGACTTGGGGGTGGGGTAGTGTTGAGGGTTGAACCCAGGGCTGTGCACAAGCTGGGAGCTGCTCATCACGTTTTGTAGGCTTGGGCACTATTTCAGAATTGGGTAATATTTCAAAAATGGCTCACCATGCCTTTAGGGCCACATTTATTATTTGGATGCGCTACAACTAGGTGTTTTATAGCCAGAAGTTTCTATTCTCCCCCACCATGACACTTCCACAAACGATCGTTCCTGTCGTCCTGAATGTCTGATCCCACTGGGACTGGGTGTTTTGAGATATCCCTAGCTCCTGAGACGTTTTAGGAAGTCAGCCAGGAGCCCTGTCTGAGCTCATGGCAGGCCTGTAGGGCTGATCAGGAAATGTCACCTCTTTCTGTGTGCAGCTTTTATGTAGATGAAACTTGGGTTTTATTCTGCAAAGAAAACAGCCAATGTACCTTTGCTAAAAATGGCTGGAGCACAGTGGCTAGACAAATTTAGCACAGAATGTGAGATGTTATAAAAGCAAACACTTAGAGGTTTGTGGACACAGAGAGTGTTGCTCAGCAATGACAAGAAAACAGAAGGAGAGGACATTTCACTTCCCTGTCCTGGCCCTCGCTCTGCCTCCAACCACGCCGCAGGCCTCTCTTCTGCACTTGAGTTTCCTGCCCCTTAAATATCGCTTTACCAGGAAAGGAGAACACCTTCACCCAAAGGACCAGCGGAGATGTGAGGACATCTGACTGCAGGCCACACAGCTGAGTTGGCAGGGAAGGCAGCTGGTGGCCACTTCCTGCCTCACCCTGCAGGAAGGAGGTACCCAGGAAAAGGACGTTAGAGCTGTAACCACTATAGATGGTTCCTGTTCCTCTCCAGGGACAGCAGCCTCCTCATGTGGACTACTTCTGTAGGCCAGATGGGGGATATCTAAGCACACAGACAGGATTGAAAGCGGTCCATCTGCAGTGGGTTTTTCTCATCCCTTACTCTTGGGAAAGTGAAGTGAAAGTGTGTGTGTGTGTGTGTGTGTGTGTGTGTGTGTGTGTGAATGTGTATGTGTGTGAGTGTGTGAGAGAGCATGTATGTTTGTGTGTGAGTGTATGTATGTGTATGTGTGTGAGAGAGGGTATGTGTATGTATGTTTGTTGTGAGTGTATGTGTGTGAGTGTATGTGTGTGTGTGAGTGTATGTGTGTGTATGTTTGTGTGTGGGTGCATATGTATTTATGTGTATGTGACTATGTATATGTGTGTGAGTGTGTGTGAGTGTATGTGCATTTGTGTATGAGTGTATATGTGTATGTATGTGTTTCTGTGTGAGTGTATGTGTGTGTGTGAGTGTATGTGTGTGTATGTGTTTGTGTGTGGGTGCATATGTATTTATGTGTATGTGACTATATATATGTGTGTGAGTGTGTGTGAGTGTATGTGCATCTGTGTATGAGTGTATATGTGTATGTATGTGTTTCTGTGTGAGTGTATGTGTGTGTGAATGTGTGTGTGTGTATACACTTACCAATGAGTGTGTGTGTAGAGGTCAGAGGTTCAGACTGAGTATCTGAGCATTTTCTTCTATCACTTTCCACATTATCTTACCGTCATCATCATCGTCATCATCGTCGTCGTCATCGTCGTCATCATCATCGTCATCATCATCATCAAAGACAGCATCTCCCACTGAACTGGGGCTTACCAATTGGCTAGACTGGCTGGCCAATATGCCCTGAGCATCTAGTTCTGCTTCCCCAGAACTGGTGAGGAATAGGGTATTTTTACAGCCCTGATCCTTGCATGCTTTGGACACATTCACCACTTGACTTGGCCCAGGAAAACCTGGTTGACTCTTAGTTTTCAGTTTGGCAATAGTGCAACCTTTTTGGAGTCTGTCTTAGAAGGTTCTACCATGGTTCTGTGATATTAAGCAATTGTGATCATGATAGTAGATGCTGTTCCTTGAGGACCCTCCCCTGCTTCTGTGGTATAGGGCAATAAGATGGAATGAGGGGGTCTCACAGATGGGATTAACTATGGGGACTGTGGAAAGCATGGACTACTTATATTGATACCCACAGGGCCCTGTCTTCCTGAAGTCCTGCGTTTCAAGAAGCCCAAGCTCAAGGAATCTCCTCCAGACATGTGACAGACCTCAGCTGGCAAAAATCCTTCTTCAGGGCTACCCAGCTTCTCACCCACAAAGGTCAACGCATCTGTAGCTTTCAAGTCTCCTGCTGGATGTGACATCTGCCCCGGGTTGGGAGCTAAAATGCCTTGGCTGATTTTTTTCTGGGATAAAGTCAGAAGGAGGGCTCCGACAGTCTTTCTGAGCTTTAAGGTGTAGACTACAGCCTGTGTGGTTTAGCAAACCAGCATTTTACGCTTGGATGTGAGCTCGGGAGCTCTGTGACTTGGGTTCATTCCCGTCTCCTCAGAGTGTAAGCTGCATGAGTACTGTGTGTTCCTTGTTTTATCCCCAGGACCAGGAAGAGAGTCCAGGGCCAAGGGCAAGCATCTGTAAACAGTTGACAGAGGAATTAGCATGCCAATAGCTTTGAACAAATGAATGGAACTAAGTCAGTTTGGGAACTGAACTCAGCCGCTAATGAAGCTACTCATTGCACTTAACCAAGACCCCACTTCCCTGAGACCCCCACTTCCATCTTCTTTTTCCCTGAGCAAATTTAACTTATTGTTTTGTCTCAAAATACCATTACTGAAAACCTTTCCTCTGCAGTCCTTAGTGTGCCTCACGTTGTCTTAAGAATGCATGTAGCACGAGATTGCAACCAGAAGGAGACAATTACTTGATTCCTTACTCCCTGAGTCCCGAGTTCACTGGTTCTCTTCTGCAGGTATTTCTCTACAAACTGACAGAGCTTTGCTGAAGCCCTGCTGCTGGAGGCCTCTGTGTAACACCCTCCTGTGTAGGAATTTGGTCATGGAAAACATATCAACAAAGGCCTCTCTTTAGGCTTACCACATGAGTGCATGGTCTTCATCCTCTAACGGCCCATGCTTGGCACCAACCAGCCAGTTCCTCATTTACCCCAGGGGATCAGGCTCACTTCTGTATTTTGACACTTGCCAGTCATGCTGTCTTTACCAACGCCAGCAAGTGGGAGATGGCATGGTTCTTGCCGAAACTTTGGGGGCCTCCCACGGATGCGGCACCTACCACTAGTACATGTTACTCCTTAGAGAGGGCCTTAGGATACTCAGAAGATCAGCTGATCAGGGATTGATAGAAAGCCCAAAGATGCTTCCTCCCAGAGTAGCCCAAATGTCATCTAATATGCTTGAATTCTCACTCTGAGTATCGCAGGTTTACCCAAATAAATATTTTCATTCTCAGAGTCTGTGCCTGATCAAATTACCCAAAGACTGTGCCTATGGTTGAAAAAAAAAGTTCCCCTGTTCTTCCTCCTTGCTCCTGGCAAGTGCCCTTCTGCTTTCTCCATGAGCTTCGCTCTTCCAGGTCCCTAATGTGTAAGATGATGGCTTTCCACTTCTTCTTGGCCCTTCCTTGATAACAGAGATTTCCAAACACTACAAAGTTTTAGGATGATACAGGGGTCTTGGGTCAGCTAGACAAACAAACATAGACCCCACATCTGCTCATATGGAGCCAACACTCACAGTAGATTCATCATCATATCTCTCTCTCTCTCTCTCTGTATGTATGTATGTGTGTGCATATGGAGAGCAGAGGTTAACACTGGGCTCCTGTGTTTGCCTTTCCAGGTGGGAGGCCACACCCCTGTGCTTATGTGGATGCTGAGGACAGGATTTCTGGTCTTCATGCTTCTACAGCAAGTTCTTCATCTTTTGAGTCATCTCCTCAGCCTCACAGTGAACTTGCACCCACAGAGGATTAAGATGGATCACAGTACATTGGGTTAGCTCATTTCACATATCAGATATGATCTATCCATCTGATAGGGTCATGGGTATGAAACACGGGAAGATGTGTAGGGCATCTATGTGAAATACATCTAATGGCGTTTTTCACAGGCCTGGTCCCTGGCTGGCCGTCTACTGATCCTGTTTACAGACAGTCACCTTCTTGAGTCATCAAGATTCTCCTCACATCCCTCACTGGTGTCAGCACAGCTAGAGCAGGGCCGTGGAGCATGCATCCCTAAGGGTTAGAGCTTACCTCACCTCAGCCTCCATGCCAAGCAGGCAGGATGCTGCCAGTAAGCTAAAAATGCACGGGAGTCGTTTGGGTGAAGTACAGTGGGGTTTGTGTTTATGTTGGGTTAAGGTGAGCCCGGGCCTAACTGTTGCCCAGTTGGGTGGTGAAGGAGGACTGTAGGAGAAACCGGGGCACCCAGGGTTCTCCATGGCCCAGAGACGCCCGATGACACTCCCAGTGACTGCTGCTGTCTATGACAGATTGTCTGGGAGCACACCTCACCTTCAGCTTATAAATAGAATCATGTCTGAGGAGATCTGCACAGTGGGCAGGTGCCATCTGTGCCAAGGTTTTGTTTGTTTGTTTCTTCACTTGGCTTCCATCCAGGGTTGAACACAGAGCTGATCGCTGGATGGGGCCATAAGTAAACAATAGATCCATGGTGTGGTTTGAAGATATGAGTTTCCCATGACACAGCTGTAATGGCCCCGGTGTCCCAGTGGTACATTTCAGCCCTTAAAACAATAAATCCTGGTGCAACATTGTATCTATTGCATTGTTTAAGGAAACTAGTACCAGTTACAAAGAAGCTGCTTAAAACATACCCATGGCCCCGTATATATGCCTTTTCTAAGGGAGGTGGATGGCTGAAGAACCCAAGCTCCTCCTATATTGTTATTCTGTATGCCCTATACCCTTTTAGACCTCTGTCTAGAGGCAGAACTTGATGAAGATGATACTTACCGTATTCTGGAATGATGGGGGAGACATACCCTCATGCCAATCTTGCACTATGGAAAGTACCATGCTGGTGTGGCTGGGCAGTTAGCCTCCTCTGCCATGATAATAGCATGAACTTCCATAGCCTCAGTCTCTGCATCTGTCAGATACAGGACAACGGAGTCTGCTTCTGAAGGTTACTGGAAGCACCAGCACTGATTCATAGAGGTTTTGCTGGGCCACAGTCAGTGCTATAGATGTTACATTCAAGGCTGTGACCAGTGCCAGAGAGAAGGGCTCTCTCACCATCTGGAGGCAGGGAGTACATCCCCACCCCAACTGCTTTCAGTTCTATGCCCATGCCTCGCTTCTGCCTGAACAGGCCTCCTAATGACCATTATGCAATATGCATTCTGTGTTTTGATTATTATGCTAATGCAAGCCTATTTCATTGTGATTACAGTGTGATATGTATTATCTATTCTGATGATTATGTATATGCAAATGAATAGCTCACTCAGACATGTGTCTCATAGGCTCAGTCTTGCTAGGGCACTGGCAGAAGCTTTTAAATGTTGCCCTCATTGTTTGCCATTGTTCAAAATATCTTCTATTAAAAAAGCAATGCAGGTCATTGTAAAAATGGCCAACACACAGACAGCAACAGAATGGGACTCAGAAGCCACTTTCCCGCCCTCTTCTTTACTTGTTGCTTGGATAAGTAACCGTTGTGAACAGTCTGGGCAAATCTTTCCAGAAATATTCTGTGCTTAGACACAAGCTATATAAATGCTTCTACTTTGCACAAAAGCAAATCACACTGAAATGTTATTTTTCTTTTCCACTATTTTGGTGTCTGGTCTAATTTAGTATTTTTAACAGTCAAGCAGAAACCCACGATGGAGATGGCTGTAGTCTTTCTCCTCAGAGAAGAGATGTTTAGGGATTGTTGCCAAGGTATCAAATTTCTCTTTTTTTTTTGAGAGCTAAATGTGTGTGTTCCCTAAACCTGCTTCCATCCTATCACAGATACTTCCAAACCACAGACCCATAGGAAGAGCCCACTAGCTTCCCATTATACCTCTGCTGTGGTTCCCAGAAGTAGATGAGCCTGGTCCCAAAGCATGTGTTATGAAGAGTAAGTCCACAGAGGAATCAAGGGGTCAAACACCCCCATCCTGTGCCTGCAGCCTCAACTCCCCGGAAGAACAGAGCACCAGAGATACTTGGTTTCCCTTCAAAGACACGGTTCAGGGCTCAGTTCATTCCAGTCTAGGTTCTCAGCACAGCACAAACCAATGGCTTGTGCAACATGAAGAAGATTTGGTCAGAGAGCGATATTTTTGGGTGTGTGTGGGGGTGACTCTCCTGTCTCCTTGAAAGAAATAATTTGGTTGTGGTGGTTTGAATAAGAATGGTATGCCATAGGATCATATGTTTAAATGCTTAGTCATCTGGGAGTGGCAATATTTGAAAGGATTTAGTGGGGTGGTCTTGTTGGAGAAAGAGTGTCACTGGGGGGTGTACCAGCTCTCTGAAATGCTAAGCAAGCCTCTAATTAAATGCTTGCCTTTATAAGAATTGTCTTGGTCATGGTGTCTCCTCACAGCAATAGATCAGTGAGCAAGACACAGACAGTTTAAGTAGAAGTTTACTCCAAAGACTCTAGAGGGGGAGGGGGAGGGGGAGGGGGAGGGGGAGGGGAGAGGAACAGAAGGGCCCGTGACTTAGATTATTTTGATACTCATTACAACTGTGAAACCCTCCCCAAGAGCAGGCTCCTATCGATGGACCTCCTAAAGCCAGTGCTTTGTCCCACTTTGAGAATTGCTGCCCTGGAACCTTCTATTTCTCTGTGCGTGTGATTTAAGCAGAAATACTAGCAGTCTCGGGAATGTGTAAGATTTCTGTCAGGAGTAAGTGAACTCTGTCTCTGAGCTGAGCCTTCCTGAACATGGGATGATATTTTTGACCACAATGATCCTTACGGAATGTTTTTCTCTCTGTTTTTTTCTGGAAAGAAAATAAAATGTATCCATTTCCAGTTACCTCTGTGGATAAGGAGTAAAGAACAAGGAAGTGTCCCGGGGCTCTCATTCCTGCAGATGTAGGGATCTTTTTATTGCCTAATGTGCTTTGGGCCAGACTTGCATCGGTCCTATTTTTAGACTTGGTGAATTTGGCCTCTTTTTCAACAGATCATATTAATGAACTACAGATGGGCCATAATTGATTCCTTTCTGTCACAATTATTTCACAGGCAAGCCGAATGCACTCAGTGTCTCCTTGGTGACTAGTTACCTGGTTCCTAAAAATCCCCACTAGATCTGCAAGCAGGTTTCCTTTTTGGCTTGGACAGTAGAGGACAGACTATCTGAGATGGATCCAGAAGTACTTAGATGTGTATTTGGCGTCCTTGGCAGTCACAGTGGATATTTGGGGATCTTGGTGACTCTGTAATATGTCAAAAGGAGATGCTTACACTTAAAGTCTTGGTGAGTGGAGGATGGGCAGTGTTACTGGTTCCCACGGGACACATTTCCATCTCAGGTCAACAGTCTCACAAGGACTTTACCTCCCTTTTGGTGACAGCTTCAAGCAGTGCTGTACATCTTGGATCCAGAATGCACTTTAAAGTTTTAGTTAGTGTGTGTGTGTGTGTGTGTGTGTGTGTAGGGTGCATGTACACATACACACAGGTGTATGCACGTACCACAATGCATGTGTAGTAAGTAGTCAGAGGACAACTTAGGGAAGTTATTTCTTTTCTCCTACCATGTAGGTTCCAAGGATTGAACTCAGCATATCAGGCTTGGTGGCTGTCTTTGTTAGGGTTTTACTGCCGTAGACAGACAAGGCAACTCTTATAAAGTCAACATTTAATTGGGGCTGGCTGCCATAGATGTGTAAACTGTTGCTTGATTCAAAATGTCTGCTGCAGGAAGAAGGCGGCCGAATGCATTCAAGGGCCAGCGAGCCTTCTGCTTCCAAGGAATAATAACTGGCGTCCTGGAAGTATGTCAGAGGGTCAGTCCATTATCACCAAGGCGGGAATATGGCAGCATCCAGGCAGGTATGGTGCAGGAGGATCTGAGAGTTCTACAACTTCATCTGAAGGCTGCTAGCTGATACTGACTTCCAGGCAGTCAGGCTGAGGGTCTTAAAGCCCAAGCCCACAGTGACACACCTATTCCAAGGCCACACCCACTCCAACATGGCCACACCTTCTAATGGGGCCACTCCCTGGGCTAAGCATATACAAACCACAGTAGCAAACGCCATTACCTATCATTCTACCTTCCTGGCCCAGAGTATTCTCCTTTGTTTTCTTCAGCAACTTTTCCCTTTGACTACACGCGAAATTGAAGCCAGCACTGGGGGGCGGGGTAGGGGTGGACGTGCTACATTGTGTTCTTACACAAAAGCTAAGAGAACATGAACTTGGAAGCACAGCTGGGCAAGGTGCTGTCCCCTCCAGATCGTACAACCACGAAGATTGCTGACCCTGCTGACTGATACTTGCGTCCTCCTTGTTTTTATTTATCCATCTACTTATTTTGCTGTGTGAATGTGTGGGCATGTATGTGTGCAGATTCATGAGCCTACGTGTACCCGGAAGAGGATGTCATGGGTGCACTTTCTTAGCCTCTATCTTATTCCCATAAGACGGGTTATCTTATTGAACTGAGTCTGGAATAGCAACTTTCAAGCTCCAGCTCCTATCTCCCCCCAGTATTACTGCTATTACAGGCATGCACATATGGCCACACCTATTTTTTTAAATTAATACATGGGTAATGGAGATTTGAACTCGGGTCCTCCTACTTGCACAACAAGTCCTGTTCCCCACAGAGACAGCTTTTCAACACCTAACACTCTGACTGACACAATGTAGAGCACACTTGACTGATGTTCAGACTCAGCATCTACCTGGGGCTGGAAATGGGTACCACTGGGTGGGGTCTGCTGAATCCTTTACATCTGGTTGTGCTGATCCAAACCCTCTCAGTGGCAGACAGGAATGTGTCTACACCCCATCCAACCTGTTATACTTCCAGGAAGCCAGTTACTCCTTGGAATCAGAAGAACTCACTGGCCCTTGAATGCATTCGGTCACCTTCTTCCTGCAGCAGACATTTTGAATCAAGCAACATTTTACAGGATTCTGAGTGTAGCCATACACGTTGAGGGCGTGGCTTCGGGAGAAAATATTAGCATCAGTTCCAGCTCGGGAAGACTGTCCTGTCATCCTCGGTGTCTTGTGTCTGTGCTCTCATCACTGATGAAGGTGACAGAGTGACCTTCCCCATCACCCTGTATGACACTCAACAGATATCAAACGTAGGTGGCCTCACCCTTTGGAGCCGAGAGCTCCTGTGAGAGAGTGTGAGGTATCACTCCGAATGGACCAAGGCTCAAGATCCTTGTCCTTTGCGTCATCTTCCATGACACCTCCCAGCCAACCACTTGGGCAAAGCATGCTGACAATGAGCTCTGCTGGCCCAGAAGTGAGAAGATAAAAGTTTGAAGGTTGGCTGCCCCTTCAGGGTTGCTAAACTAGGTCTGAACTTCTTTTTGCCCCTTACAGCAGTGTGCAAGCCCTCTTCTGTTGGTTTGGCTATCTGTGAAGTGGTGACTTCTGCCTAAGAACACATGCGGCACATCAAGAAGTGAATAGCTGTCTCCAATTATCCTTCAACTAGAGTACTGGTGTGACTCGTGGTAACTTCTAGGCATATGGTCTGCCTTCCCTCAACCCAACCAAATTTCAGCACCTCTACAGGATTCTAGGCAGACCACTCAGTCACCTGGGCCTTACTGTTCTCTTTTCAAAATGATGTCCCTTTATGGGTATTGTGGATCTTGTCTCTGGTAGATGAGACTATGCATTGTCTGTGTAGACTAAATTAGCAACACATCCAACCCATATGACTTATTATTTTCTACTACCTACAGATGGCTATAATTAATAAAATACATATTTATTTCAATGCACAGCTAAATTCATTATCGATTCTCATCTATGTATTTTTTAAAACAAATCTTTGTGTATACATATGTGTATGATGTGTGTGTGTTTCTATGTATGCAAGTGCATGTGTGAAGATATATGAGTGGAGGTCAGAGGGCAGCCTTGGGTATTGGTCCTTGACCTTTCACCTCACTGGAAACAGGGTCTTGGGGTTGCTACGTATGCCAGGGTAGCTGGCCTTCGATCCTCTGGGGATTCTCCTGCCTCCGTTTTCTATCTTGCCATACATAGGACTGAAGGTCACATGCCATCATGTCCAGTCTTATGTGGGTGCTGGGGATCCAAACTCCAGGCCTCATGCTTGTGCAGCAAACATTTATCCACTGAACAGCAAGCTGCTGAGCTTGGCCCAGAGAAAGAATGCAGCAATAGCCTCTGCCCCTTGGGAGTCTGCCATCTACGGGAGGGGGCAATAAAAAGACCCCCATACTTGGGAATATGAGAACCACTTATACAGAAGAAAGCCGCTGTTGACACAACACAGAATTCAAGGCACCTCTCCAAAGAGCAGTGAAGTCAGGCTGTAGCGGTAAAACGCTGATTCACAGACAAGAACTCAGGACCCTATGCTAAAATGCTCAGCGGTTGACTGAGTTCTTACCAGTGATTCTTAGCCTATGGGTCATGACCCCCTTGAGGGGTTGCATATCAGATGTCCTGCATTCCAGGTATTTACATTATGATTCATAACAGTATAAAATTACAGTTATGAAGTAGCAGCAAGATAATTTTATGGATAGAGGGTCTCCACGACATGAAGAACTGTACTAAAGAGCCGCAGCATTAGGAAGGTGGAAAAACACTGAAACTGAAAACTTAAAACTCTTGTTTATCTTATTAGTTCCTGTTTTGCTTTCTTTTTCTTTTTTTTCTCCTGCTTTGTGATGCTATGGATTGAACCCATGGCCTCCAGCATGCTAGGCAAAGTGTCCTACCGCTGAGTCCCAGCCTCAGTTTCCCAATCTATACTGGGGGGGAGGCATTAAATGGAGGTGTTGACTTGCTTGTGTGTGTGTCTGTCTGTCCAGTGAGAAAGGTTGGGAAGCAGCCACAGCATTCTTTTCAGCAGAGGGAAGAGGCCATGCTTGCTAGGTTTTAGGACATCTCCACCACCTGCCTCCCTGACATCGGAAACCGCTCCTCTCTGTCACGTGATGTTGTGCCCAGCGCCTGAGCTTTCTGCCAGATTGTAGGCCCAGGCCTGTATCCACCTTGTTAGCTAAAGGCTTTGCATCCTGGGTCTAGCCTGTGTTTGTTCAGTACACAGATTGCTGTTCTACCCTGCAGGTTGCAGACAGAAACGAGAAGGAGTCATTAAAAGGCAGGGGCACTATTTGCTAAGCGTGCTGTCTCCGTGTTTCTGCCTTACGAGCATTTCCAGAAGGTCAGAGAATTGAGGGGAAGAACCTATCTTCCCCTTGGTTACAGAAGTAACATTTGCTCACCATGGAAACAGCACGAGATGATATGGATGAGGACAACCCAGCACCTCTCCCAGGCACATCTCCAGGACCTTACAGGATGTGTCCTTCTAAGGTCTCTATTCTCCACCTTCACCCATGCTCCACCCTGCTCTGGTCTCCCAAGAGATGACCCCTCTGTGGTACCATTGCTTGGCTTTTTGTATGTCTGGCACTGGAGATAGGGCCGGAAGAGGTTTGCAGAACCCTCCCGAAGTTACTGGCTTCTGTCTCCTGGAGTTTCCAATTGTATCTGTGGCTTGGAGACACTCTTGCCTTTTGTTATTCTTGTGCAGGGGCCACATTTTGCAGGTTGTATCGCCAGCCTGCCCCCTTTGTGTGCTTGATTCTGCCACTGCTCTTCAAGTACCTTTCCTTTCCCCCACTAAACACCTTTAAATGGACTGGTTTTGATGAGCTGTGCTTCCTGTCCAGGCCATGACTGGAACAAGACACATCTCCGCAGTCACACAAATAGAGTCTTCCCGCACGTTCTAGTTTGCAGCCCTGCTTTTTAACATTAATAGCTTCCATGACAAGATCCTTGTAGTTTTCCGTGCTGAGAACTAAAACTTGCCCTTCTGTGGTAAGCGAGTGCTCAGCTGCTGAGCTACACCCTTGCTTCCTATTATTTTCATCTTTATTTATTTGTTTTGTGTATGTGTATTTATATATGTGTGTAGGCACATGCTTGTAGGGGTCAGGGGACAACTGGCTGAAGTTGGTTCTCTCCCTTTACCATGTGGGTTTTAGGGATGAAACCTAGGTCATTGGGTTAGATTCTACCCGCTTAGCTTAACATCTTGTCTTCCTCTTTCATTATATTTGCTTAGAGACTGGGTCTGACTAAGTTGCCCAGGCTAGCCTCAGACTTTTGATCCTCTGCGTCAGCTTCCCGAGTAGTCGTGACTCCTCTAAGAATCCTTCCTTCCGTGCCAGCAAATACAACCGCATACTTTCGTTATTTTGTCTGATAACATTTTCCAGGTGGATCTAATTAAATCCCACAGATTGAATCCACACAGTGCTTACCAGGGATAGGATACATCCCTGGCTCTCACATGAAGGGCGGCGCAAGTCAGGGAATGTGGAAGTAACTGGTAGTGAAGTCAAAGGTGTCAGGAGGGAGTTACTGCCAAAGAGCAGAAAGACAACATAGGCAAAGGGCCTTCTCAGAGCAGGGGCATCACTGTGGTATGCCAGGGGTAGTGGAGACATCAACACTGGGCACTGTTAGCAGGAGATATTCTAGGCAGAGCTGGCTGACCCACAGAGGAACACCTGTGGTGCTTTGGACGGTGAGGGAAGCTCTGTAACTGAACATTCTTCTCTCCACTGAGATCTTTATTCATACCTTCCACCGAGCAGTTTTCTGGAATGATTGCTATTTTCCATTTCCCTTCTAGATCGTTATTTCCAGGAGGCCGGCTTGGTTCCCTCACATCCTGACGTACATCCGTACGGCAGGAGCGTCGAGTAGATGCTAGTGGGGGTGAGTCTGAATGGACAACCTGTGGTTTGCACGATGCTCCTTCTGGTGGCATCTGCTCTTTGATGTCAAAGGCTCTAATTCTCTTGAGGATTTTGGTTTTTTTTTTTTTTTTCCTTTGTCATGGAATTGTCCCTTTGGAGCAGATTGTGGAGGGGGATGCCATCTGCCTGGAGGATGCTCTGTCCTGTCTCCATGGGTTTCTTTTTCTGAACATGGGTCATCAGAGGGACAATTTGGGAGAAAAGTTCAGGGTTCTGATTTCCCTACTCCTGTCCACAGACACACCCTGCTTCCCCTTCCCCAACAGCAATTGTTTCTCAGAACCAACTAAAGGCCAGAGGTGGACTCTCCTAATATTAAAGCTTCAGGAAGGTTCTCTCCTCCTTCTCCAGGTCGTCCAAAACACTCAGGAGCACTGGCTTATCCCTCACTAGCTTGGAACTCGACAAGTAGGCTAGGTGGGCTTGTAAGCAAGCCCCAGCAATCCTCCTTTCTCTGCTTCTCCAGCACCGGGATTGCAAGCAAAGGCTCCCACACATGGCTTTTTTTTTTTTAAAAACAAACAAACAAAAAAAACCAAAAACAAACAAACAAAAATGGGCTCTGGAAATCAACCCAGGTCTTTGTGTTTATACGGCAAACACTTTATGAGCAAGTCTTGGTCCTCTGTTTTGTTCTGCTGGTCTGTTCTTTGTTTTATCCTAAAACAGGATCTCACTCTGCCCTGGCTGGCCTGGAAACTCTGCATGATCCAGCCTGCTCTCAAACTTGTAGCATTCTCTTGCTTTGGCCTCCTGAGTTCTGGGGTTACGGGCGTGAGCCACCATACCTAATGGTACTGGTTGCTTTTGTGCCTTTTCTGTGAGGAGACACCTGGCAGGAGGGTTCACCTTGCACATGAAGTCTTTCCTGTGTTTTTCTTGGATCTCCTGTGGGGAGTGTGCATTCCTTTGTACAGGAGAATTTGCTACTTATTCATGCAACACCAGGCCCCTTAGAGTGAATGCAGCAGACATCAATCTGGGAAAGGGAAGTTGGGGAGGGATGGAGTTTACCAGGTTCTCAAAACAATTCCCCATGCCTGGATTCTTCATTCCCGACCCCTGGAAGAAATGTTAAATAAACGTTGAGCATCTGGTTTACAGTCCGAGTCCAGTCATTCTGTCAGACTCCTCAGCCCGCACACTGCAGGTCATGGAGGCAGTGACGGGAACCAGGACAGGCGGGTGGAACTTCCGCGTGTCCTGTTACAACCATCTTGTAAACACTTGGGAGAACCTGTTGGCTGTTGGAAACCCAGACTCTAAATACTGTTTACTTCTGAATAATTTGTAAATCCTTTCCCAGCTCAGATAACCATAAAGTCCTGCAAAGCACTTTATAAACACTCATTAGAGTCTTACAAAAATCCTTTGAGATCTGCATGATTATCCCCATTTGGCAGGTGAGTAAACTGAGTCACAACAGTTGAAAGATCTGCTCAAAGCCATGCCAGGGGCAGGGGCAGGGCCTGAGCTGGAGCTCAGACTTCTAGACTCCTTCCTCAGCAGGTGAGCTGTTCCATAGAATGTGCTGGATCAGCCACAGCCAGGCTCCTATGGCCAGATCCCTACAGAGCCACTGGGTTCTGTGGGAAACCCTTCTCTTGGTTCCTTGGGATTGACTGAGGCCCTCTGGCTCCCAAGAGCCCATGGGCCAAGGTCAAAGGCTCCACTCTGAAGAAGCAGCTGAGAGAGATGCCTCCAGGTCTCCTCACTCGGCTGCATGGCTTCGGGTGTCTGGTTGGAGTGGCCCCTGAAAAAACCGAGCCAGTTGGGAAGAAAGACTGTGAGCTCAGCTTTTCTGTGTAGAACAGCTCAGAACAACCAGGTCCAGTTAACGCTCTGCATTCTTATCCATATCTTATTTTTCTTTTTAAAAATGATTTACTTTTATTTATGTGTTTGTGTGGGTCTCTGGGTGGATCCGTGCAGGTGCCCAGAGGGTAGAAGAGCGTGTCAGGTCACCTGGAGCTGAGATCAAAGGTGCTTATCAGTCATAAGATGTGGGTGCTGGGAACTGAACTCTGATCCTCTGGAAGAACAGCAAGTGCCCTTAACTGCTTAGCCATCTCTGCAGTCCCTGACTTTCCTACATGAGTGCTTCGGTTCACAGGGAAATGGAAGAGGCTAACTGCTCGCTTAGCCTCTGTCACGGTAAAGGATAAGCATAGGATGCAAGAATGGCTGGAAGGTGTCCCCCCCCCGCCCCTGGACTCTGGGTGTGGGGTGACTGACAAGAAACAGTATAAGGACCCAGTGATCTGATGGTGGTGGAGTGGAGATCTTGGCATGCTACCCTGGTTAGCTGTGGTGCTGTGGGAACACAGGATGATGCCTGAATCGGGGTCTCTCGTTCCCAGGTTACCACTGCACACGACCTTGGCTGTGGTTGCAGCAGCCTGCCCCAGCCTGCTCTGCTTCCTTACTCGTTATCCGAAAGTCCCGAGTTGATTTGTGAGTTTACAGTGACTATTTCAACTCGCCTCTGTCTGGTGTTAGTCATGAGTAAGGATAGCTGTTGGTTTGTGTGTAAGTAAGTAGTCGCCAGATGGGGCATCGGGGGTGGGGAATCCTCCCCCCTTTCCTTAATCCTATGACTGAGAGATGAGCCAGACATGGAGCTGACAAGTACTTGTGAGAACGGCTGGAAAGCCTGGACAGTGGTTAAAGTCTTGGACATTGCTCTCCAGCATCCCTGTCAGGTCACATCATGAGGATGTGCCTTCATCACCATGACATTACAATCCCATTCACTGTAGCTTCACTTTTATGGCCAAGTCAACGTCAACAAGCTTCACCCCATCTCCCTCCAGGTCCCTCATAGCATGTTGCCTCCAGTCCAGGTTCTTTCCCCAGCTTAGAGCTGAAGCAGAGCTCCAGCTCCTGTAGCAGCCAGCACAGAGAGAGGCCCTGCCTGCTGTTGCCCTCCACGCTGCTGGGGCAGGAGTGGTCTTGATCAGGGTATCAGACACTTAGGGAACAGCATTTGTACCTATGCCAGTATCTTCTGAGGAAGCATTTCTTGGGGGGCACCTAGAAGATGATGTAATTAAGCCCAGGGGATCGCTCACTGGGAAAAATACTTCATTTGGAGGAGCAGGTAGTGAATAAGGGACTTATTATGCTTACACTTCCACATCACAACCTATCACTGAGAAAAGTCAGGAAAGGAACCCAAGGCAGAAAACTCGAGGCAGGATCTAAAGCAGAGGCCACAGAGGAGTGTTGCTCATTGGCTAGTTTTGGTAAGGCACTTTCATTGGAAGCTTGAAGACTAGAATTTGTATCCTCAGAGTGCACATAAAGTGTGACATAGCAGCACACCCTTCTGTAATACCACAGCTCCTAGCATGAGATGGGAAGTGGAGATCTGTCCAGAAAGCTTCAGAAACTCATGAGACAGCTATGCTAGTCTATGCATTGGTCAAAAAGAGATACTGGGTAGAAGAGGTTTCGGTTGGCACCTGATGTCGTCCTCTGACCTCTCACAGGTCATATCATCACATACCTGCACACACACACACACACACACACACACACACACACATGCACACGCACACACACACACACACCAGTGCTCACTGTGTCCTGCCTTGTTGGGTCCAGTCTCCCTACCCTCCCTGTGAATAGGGTGTTATGATAACACCTACTTTGCATACAAGACACTAAATCGAGGTGACTTATCCTAGCCACCAGCCCCAGGGGTTATGATCAGACCTCATACTCGCTGTCACTTTGCACAAGTACCTCCTGGAATGATTCCCGAAGGGGGTGTGCATTGACATCCCAGGGGGGGGGAAATGGCAAAATTGCAGATTTTCAGGGTTCTCACCTAGAGAATTTAGCTCAACCTTGCCAGTAAAGAGACTGAGGAGACTGGATAACCAGACAGTATCCCAACAGAGGCTGAGAGACTTTCCTCACATGCACTAAATATATGGAACATGCTGGACCAAGTTCAGGGAGAAACCCCTCCCCCAACACCTGTGTACTTGACAGAGAAGACCCGTTGAGTTGATGCTGATGCTCCTTCCAGCTAAGCTGACTTGGTTTTGGAGTGCTCAGTATAAGCAGTCAAGACCAGTCAGTCGGCGGTCACTTCAAGACAGTATTAGCTGTCACCCCCAACCTTGAGTATCCTGGAAGACAACTTCAGAAGCTGATCTCATCACAGGCTGCTAATAAGGGAGACACTGGGGGAACGTCTGTGCCTCGGTTTTCATTCTATAGGGTGTTTGGGCCATACAAGCCTTTGTGTTCTCAGCTTGGAGAAGATACATTCTACGAACTGTTAAGGTAATGCCACATTTTGTGACACTTAACGGCCACTGGATCTGTTCTGTGATTTTTATAGGTAGTTAAATGTTGAGCCTCTGCTTGGATTCAGATCCCTGGCCAGTGTCAGAAGTTACCATGGCAGCAAACACTATTGTCTTGTCTAGCCACTGTGTTTGTGCCCTGGCACTGGGGGAGGGGCTCTATTCATCCAATGGGATCCAGGCTGATGAAGGTTCTGCATCTTCTTTATGTGTCTTCTAAGATTGTCCTGGGTGCTGATACCCAACAGGGTCACTAAAGATTTGCCCAGGAAGCTCAGTAGGTCGTCAATAGGATTCACCTTGGTCAGACACTCTCCATTGGCCTTCCCCAGGCATCACTGAACTTCAGGAAGGTGATAGAATGGAGCTAGGCTGGGCCAGTGGCACCTGGGAAACAGCTATCCAAGCTTCCTTTGAGCTAGGAGGGTGCAGACAATCTTAAGGAGTCACAAGTGCCACACAAGTCAAAGTACACGGTTCTAAGAGGTTGGTGGCATGACGCCAGAGACATCTCTGAGCTGTTCCCACATGCAAATGCATTCAAGAGGCTGGCTTTCAAACTTTGAATGATGAAACCCAAGTAAGAACAAACAACACATTCACATTGCCCCCATCACATTCACAGCCCCTCCTGCACGTTGACTTTAGCACACCCACCTGGTCCATCTCATGGTTTTGTTCTTTAGCTGTTTGTCTTCAAAACAGCTCCTTAGACTCTAACTGAAACAAGGAAGCCTTCCCAACATGGCTGAAATGAAGAATCAAGGGATAAATGGACATGCTTAGCCTCTGAGAAAAAAAGTGTTGACTTGGATCAACAAAGACCTTGGAAGAAGATACCCCTTGCAGAGAAAGTCTGGGTCCTGAGGCTGCTTCCAGTGAAGGTGATCAAGGCATTGCTTGCCCTTCTTTTACCACAGGTGTAGGGCAACAATCTGCTGGACAGTCAGGATAAGAGCTAGAAAACACAGTTAGTAAAGTACTTGTCTTGCCTCAAGGACTTGAGCTTAATCCTTAGAACCCATGTTAAAGAAGCCACCCATGTGGTGGCTCACACCTGCTTTCCCAGTCCTGAAGAGACAAAGACAGGCTTCCCCAAGCCTTCTTGGTGCAATCCAAGCTAGTGAAAGACCCTGTCTCAAAACCAAACCAAACCAAACCAAACCAAAAGAGGTGGTGGTCTCCAGAACACTTAAGGATTTCTTCTGACCTCCATGTGCACATATGTGTATGCACCCCCCAATGCATTGGAAGGAACACACACACACACACCAGAAAAAGGAACGACCTGGAAGGTTCTGTCTGGAAGATTCTGTCTGCTATTCTCATTGTTAATCTAGAAGCCCAGGTGTGGCTCAGGCTATGTGGAAACACTATCATGGTTAGACTCAGGGAGGAGGCATGGTTGGGCACTCTCTAGTTGACCCTTCCCTAAAGTGTTACAGAGTGGTTTTCCCAGAGTTCCTCCCCACCCCAAAACAAACCCTGTGGGCTCTCTAACCTTTACTGCACAGTGACTCAGTTTCCCCACTGATAAAAAGGGGGACGAGCCTACAGTTCTAAACCTGCCTGTAAAACATACGGAGAGCCTTGAAATAAAGGTGGTTATTTAGGGAGAGTTCAAAGTATTATGTGATTATTTTATTGCTCCTTTTATTCCTGAGATTTTTCTATTTGCTCAGTTTACAAACCCAAGCCAGAGCCATAAAACCACTTTAATGCCCGCGCCTCTTGTTCTCATCATGTAACAACCGCGTATCACTTTGACTCTGAAAGTGTTTAGAACCGAGGTGGAGACGTGCCCAGCGGGAACCTCAGCCGTTTCTGCCAAATGAAGGTCATACTGAACCCTGTAACTGCTGGGATCAGCCTCCCAATGACTACCTTTGCGCCATGATTGAGTTAAAACTGGCAATGAATATGGTCTGAAATACCAACCTATGCTTTGTTTGTTTTTTGTTTGTGGTTTGTCTTTCCTTTTCCTTTACCCTCTCTTCCTTCCTTTGTTTCCTGATCCCCTTTTTTGCCATTTGAGACATAATCTCATTATGGCCCAGACTGGCATGGGCTCACTATGTAGCTTGCATAGATTAGCTTCAGCTTCTCCTAGGCCTGGGGTGTAGGTTCACTATGTAGCTATCCCAGATTAGCTTCAGCTTCTTCTGTATATACCCTCAAACCTTTTTAATTTTGCTTTTTTTGAACAAAAGGGTCTCAGGTGGTCCTGGTTGGCTTTGAACTCAATAGGTAGCTAAAAATGGCCTTGAACTTCCATCCATCCTGCATGTATCTCCCAAGAGATTACAGGCACGCACCACCTTACCCAATTTCCCTCACTCTTCTCCTAGATACAAAGCTGGATCCCACCACAATCCTTTCCCAGTACCATCACCCAAAGCCACAGGAAGCAAGAAGCTGGAAGTTGGAAGAGGCCTTATTGGCTGACCAGCAAGTCAGAGCAGAGTACAGTGGCATGGGGCCCCATTCCCCTGCTTTGAGGGGACACCTGACTCTACATGTGGGCCTGCTGCCCTGAGAGTGTCAGCTCCACCGTTCTCTTGTCTCTGATTCCAGCCTTGGAAGGCAGGGAAGGATGGGGGAACTCTGTCATCTCAAGAAACAGAAGTGGGGCATAGGCTCATTTCTAATGATGGTTCTTTCTTTACTTTAAAAACTAGAACCCATGGTGTCCTGTTAGAAGAGTTACTGCTTGGGTTTAATTTACAGAAATGGGAGTTTCACGGCAGCAGGCTTGTTGCTTTTTCTGATCCCCACTCCCCACTTCCACTCAAAACAAGAACCTTATGACCCCATGTAAAGACAAGAAAGGCGTTGCCTACACCAACAGGAGCTGTCCTCAAGTTCTCGTGCTTGATCTCAGGCATTCAGTGCTGTTCCACAAAACCTACTGTGTGATCCATCTGTAGGACCAGGGAATTCAAGGCCACATCCTGGGCTTGAGAAACTTACAAACACTTTGGGAGGTAGGAGATTCCACCTGGACAAGGCCACTGTATGTCTCACCTCCAGGAATCTCATTTCTAGAATACTGGAGAGTTGCAGTTGGCAGCCTAGAGCCCTTTGGGGCATCACTAACAGTCCCCCTAGAGATCTACCCTCTTCTGCTTGGCAGTATCTTCTGCCATTGGGTCACCACAAGCAAGATTTTGAGCTTATGGTGGCCTCTGTCTGTTCTCATTCTCCTTCCCCGTGGACACTCTCCTGTCTCAGGCTTTTGATTTCTCACATCGGGATCTTGTCAATGTGCTCCTGTCTCAGTTCTCCATCTCCAGCCTGCTTCCTAAGCTGCAACAAGACAGTTGTTGCATCTGGGCCTGATGGTGCCCTCCCTAGCTACCTAGGAGGTTGAGGCAGGAGGTCTGAAACTTCAAGATGCACCTGGGCTATAGAGTGAGTTCAAGGTCACCTTGGATGACTTAGACCCTGGCAAAGCCCAAATCTGACCTCAGAGCCAGTTTCTGATACCACAGAGCTTTGCTGTGAACCACCTCAGCCATTCAGGGGTGCAGTAGTTCTCTTGGTTTTGAAATTCCTTGTTTCTGTTACATTTCAAGTGCCTATCACAAGCTTCTTCCTCTTCCCCAAAGACCCCCAGGAATGGGACCCAGCCTCCATGACCAGGAAGCTCTTCACATTGTTTTGCACACAGAATGTGCCCCATATGTGTAATGGTTTCAGTAAGGGTTTGTCTCTGACCTGCAGAGACTCTGTGGCAACCATGCTAGCAGAGAAACACCCTGGTGGAGTCTGGGGGCTGTCTATGACAGGCAGGAGTGTTGGTCCTGACTCTTGGACTTGCTGCAGGAAGCTGTTGGGTGCTGAGAAATTTCTCTAGGACAGAAATGAGAACCTGAAGGAGGGGTAGCTCTGGAGCCTGGCAGGAGACAGGGTGTGTACAGATACAGCGGAGTGGCCCCAAGGTGTCATCTGCTAGTAGTGGCTTCCTCTAGCCTGGGCTCCCCCTGCTCTCCAGAGGAACCAGAGAATAATACCTACAAGGGAATGAATGAGTCCTGGTCTTAGCTGTGGGAAATTAGAATGAAAAGGGCCACTAAAATCAGGTTTTCTTGCAATGTGCCATGCTTGCGATGCTGTTTTTCACAGTGTTTTTATACAATGTAATGGAACTAAGAGAAAGAAAGGAAAACAAACACAGTCATCAACAACATCAACACATACACCACACATACACATATACACACATGCACACAAATATACACAATGCACATACACATATACACAATGCACATACACATATATACACACATATACCACAATGCACATATACACACATGCACACACACACACACACACACACATGTACACACACATATACACAAACATACACACATACACACATACACACACACACACACACACACACACACACACACACACACACACACGAGCATATAAACACAAATGCATGTCCCCAGCTCTGAGCATGCATGAACTTTAAGGTCTCCCATCCAGCTTTCTGTGCACCTCCTTGCATGGTCAGGTTCCTCTGGCTGACCCCTCTAGCCTCCTAATTCCTCTCCCAGATCCACGGTTTTCCATCCTAATTTTTATGGTGTTTCCCAGGATTAATGGTTAACGTACTCATTTTTCCCCCAAGCTCTCCCTTATCAGCGACTGTTCCGAGTAAAGATTAACTATGCTTAACAGAAGCACATTAATTAATCATCTACAGACTTTGAGCAAATTATTCTTGGTCACCTCCTCCTAAAGGTCTCATCCATTTGCAGCTGACCTTCACCAACACCCGGGTCTAGAGACTCGGGGAAAAAGCCAACCTTAGGAGAACTGATGAGCCGAGGGAGGTCACGAAGTATTGACAGTGGGTGACGCTGCTGTTCTGTGCTTTTTAACTCAGCCACCGTTGTTCCAGGACCCTATAAAAGGACTGGGCTGTGCCTCTTTAAAAAAAAAAATGTTTTGCAAGCCAGGCCTAATCTACGGTACATTCTTTGTTGCTGGGAGACTCGGAGTGGCTGTACAAGCTGTTCTTTCTGGGAATCATAGTTCAAAGTGTCCCGACCCAAACACACATGTTGTCATTGTGCCTGTCCTTTGAGTGGGGCTGGGACATCCGACTTAGCAAACCTCTCCTGAGCAAGCAGGCCCAGCAGCCAGGATCCACAGCCAGCAGGGTGGCTCCAGGCTCCCACTGCAGGGAGGGGCCTCCTAAAATGAGGTGGAGGCTTCTGCCCAGGGAGCTGAAGGAGGAAGAGGAGGGGAGAGAGGAGGGGTGTTTCCATAAGGGTCTCTCCTGGCACGGGGCTGCAACAGTTGAGCCCAGGTTGTGCCCAGGTTGCAGATGGAGTGTGGCCAGCGCAGTCAAGTGTCCAGAGGAGCATTGTGGGAAAAGGCCTTCATCCACTCTGCACTGGAGTAGCTGCAGAGCCCCGTGAGGGGAAAGCCAGGCCTGGGTCCAAATTCCTGCTCTGTTTGGCTCGCTCTCCTTCCTCCTTGGAGAAGACCGGAGTGGAAGGGAGAGGTCGTTCAGAGGGGGACCAAGGCCTGGAGCCTGCCAGACTTATTAGGAAAGATGTTGTCGGGGTCTTGGCAAGCTTTCTCCATCGTCCCGCCCCAGCATGACTGGTTCCTGTCACCCTGGCTGACTCCAGCCAGCCCAAGTGCCTCGCTGCCCCACATTCAAACATTTCCACATTAGGCCACCACCGGCACGCCTCCCTGGCAGTGTGGGAGGCGCCTGCTGACCCGGGGTGGCCTCGCCTGCCCTGCCTCCCCTGCAGGTACAATTGCTCTTTTCTGGGTCAGCCTTGTGATCTGGTGTCCAGGCACTTGGCAGAATTTAGCAAATGTTCCTCAGGGCTCTGTTTCTTGGTTACACTATTCACACTGACACCCTTGGGACTGTGGGGGAAGGGGACCGCTGTCTCCATCTCCTGTCCTGCCCTGGTTAGAGAGCCGGGTTGCCCAATCTGCTCTCTCTTGGAGGAGGTGGGAGGCTTTACCTCCTTTGTGGATCTTTAGCCCCTTCCCTTCCCGTTGGCCTGACCTCTCTTTTGGACCCTGAGCTGGAGGAGAGGTTACTATTCATGACGTACAACCACATATGGGCTTGTGCAGCCAGACGTGGCAGCCTCGAGCCCACGTGACTCAGAGCAGTTGAATCACAGCCGCACCAAATGGAGCTGGACAACTGTGCCAGCCGCAGGGTGGATTTCGAAGAGTTCCTTTAGAAAAAAAAAAAAGTGAGCGGTCTCACCTGTTCAAGCAATAATATTCCAGAGGAAGTGTGTTCCAGTAAAATATGATCTAAAAATAAATTGCACCTGTGCGTTTTGACCTTTATAAACATGGCTACTAGAAAATGCCATCTATGTGATGGGTGTCATATTTCAGTCGGACAGCACTGCCTGACAACTGTCTCCACAGTAGTGTGGTTTCTTCCAGGCATGTGGCCTGCTGAGGGCTGGTTCTAACCCCACCCCACCCCATCCCCCAGGTCTCCCTGCTTGCTGGCAGCTATAGGCTTCTCTTCCCACTGGGCATGCTCCCTCCCTGCTTTCTCCGTGGCTTCTGGCTGCTCTTCAGAGCCCAGGGTTAGTGCCCCCATATAGGAAGCATCCTCATCCACACAACCACAAAAGGTTTTGTCCACTTGGCTGTCACCAGGATAGTCTGTTGTCGAGGGCAGTATCCAGAGTGGAGCATACAGGACTACATGTACGCTCACCACACATGGGTGAATGACCCACAGGCCAGAGCAAACCCAAATAGGACTAGAAGCTGGTCTTATTTATGTTTCCACTGTGGGAGGCAATAAATTATTAACCTGAGTCAGGATATTTTGGTTGCTGTAGGGAGCGCCTGCTTGGTACTACTTAAAAACAATCAGGGGTGGGATGGGGTGAGGTGGGGTGTTGAGATGGCTAGGGAGTAAAGCCATTTGCTGTCAAGGCCAATGAGCTGACTTTGGTCCCCAGAACTCCAAGGTCAAAGGATAGACTCACCTCCTACAAGCTGTTTTCTGACCTCCACACACATGGAGTGACAAGCATGCCCTGTATATAAATATGTGTAAGGCAAGAATTGGAAATATTTTTTTGGAAAAATTTCCTTTATAATAAGCAAATATTTTGGGGGGCTGGGGGCTGGGCAACAGCTCTCCATATAGTCCTTCTTCACATCGAACTTGCTCATTTTCCCGTCTCTGGCTCTTGAGCTAGTATTATAGGTGCACACCAGGAACTTTAGCATCCAGCCAGGAACGTTAAATCAAAACAAATTCCCCATAGCACAGATTCACTCTCTGGGACACTCTTCAACCCGTATGAAGGGAACGACACCGTGTCTCACACACTTGGCCTGTGGAACTCATCATCAGAATCCCAATCAGTCTGTGTGGGATACCCACACAGACCTTGAAGACTTGAAAGTACACACACACACACACACACACACACACACACAATAAGTGTGGAAAATATCTCAAATACAAATAAAATAACTGCTTGAATGATGAAATCCTATATTTGAGGTCTGTTGGGCTGTGCATATCATTAAACCTAACCTCGCATGTTTCTTTTTCTAGTACAGCTTCTAGAAAAATCTTACTGAACACACATGGCTCATGTTATATTTCTGTGGGAAAGGACTGAGAGCCAAGGAGACGGCTCAGTCATAAGACGTTTGCCATGTGAGCATGAAGACCTGAATTCAACCCCAGAACCTGGCAGAGTGTGGGCTTCGGTAACTCCAGAGCAGGAAGAGTGGGGAAGGGAGGGTTCCCTAGGGCGTGCTGGTCAAGCACCCAGGCTGGTCACAGGTGGTACCTGCAGATGACCTGTGGCTCCACACCTGTGCACATCCACTCTGTGTGAATGGAAGCACACGCACATGATTGCTCTGGAGGGACAGAGCTTTGTTTACTTTGAGACATTTACAGATGCATCTGAACATTCCAACTGGGTTTTTAATGGTTTAGAAACCCCAGAGCTTTAACTCGAGTCTTCCTGCCAGAATGCCCATACAGTCAGTTGCATTGGGTTCTGATTCGGGTTCTGACATTATCCAGGAGACCCACCTTGACCTACCCTCTCCAGAAATGGCCCAAACAGGCCTCTGGGGGAACTCCCAGGCTCTGCAGGGACTTGTTGGGGAGTAATTACAGTGGGCAGACCCTTCTGCTTACACGCTTAGTCATAATTACTTACCCAAGCGGCACCAACAGTGTGATGGGAGCTTAGCTGAACAGAGAGAAGGCTCAGCAGGCACATCACCTTGAGCTTGACCCGTCAGCCAGATTTCACGGCACCTGCTGGTTTAGCCTGAGGGCTGTGATTCATTCTCGGGAAAGGAGCTGCAGACATGCTCTCCTCCAGAACCCTGTTCTCTCTGCTCGCTCCCCTCTTTTGAAGGAAGAAATAGAGGCGTCTGTGTGCTCCGGCTGCCTCTGAGGGGCTGATCCTTTGATGTGCACACATATGCAAAAATATTAAAATATGTGTTGTAATGCACTGGGGTGTTTTGTTTTTGTTTTGTTTTGTTTGTTTGTTTGTTTGTGCCTTGGACACAGGGTCATAAATTAATGTCTTCCCTTAGCAGAGGTCCTTTCCCAGAGAAGGGACCCCTTTCTGGAGGATGATTGCAAAACAGTGAGTGACCAGACATCCCTAACTTTGCTTACAGCCTCTATACACACACACACACACACACACACACACACACACACACACACACACACACACATATGTACACAAACATGCACACAAACTCAAGCACACAATATACATACAAACACACACACACAAATACACAGACACACACACATGCACACACACATATGTACACAAACATGCACACAAACTCAAGCACACAACACACACAAATACACACACACACACACACACACACACACACACAAATGCAGCCAGGAAGAAGAGACAGAATGTGTGCTAACGGAGAGAAAAACTAGGGCCTTTTCATGAGGTCAAGTGACTTCTGAGGCTGCATCAGCTGGCCAGGTGCACAACCAATTTACTTGTTTCCTTGGCAGCAGCTAAAAGTATCTGACAAATAATGGAGCCCCAAGTCCTATAAGTAAAATCCCATTTATCTTGGGAATTAAAAAAAAATACAGCAACCGTGATGGAAAATTCCCAGTGGGGTCCATTTGTTCCTTCCTGTGGGTCTTGGCTCCATTTCTCTGGGAAGACACACTTGTAAATCTGTGCTTTTTGAGGTGGGAGATGGAAACTAAATGTCTTTAAGATGTGTTGCTGGGAGGACTGGAAACAGGA
The DNA here is from genome assembly GCF_000001635.26 of Mus musculus. Taxonomy (NCBI): domain Eukaryota; kingdom Metazoa; phylum Chordata; class Mammalia; order Rodentia; family Muridae; genus Mus; species Mus musculus. The sequence goes on along the minus strand of NC_000074.6, from coordinate 126,732,428 downwards.
AGCAAACTGGAATTGTGGCCTGTGGGGACAGATGGTGGATGTCAGAGGATGCGTACACTGAACATGTGCCCCATGCCAGTTGTGTTCCCTGCCAGCCACCTCCCAGAGCCCCAGATCTTGATAAAGTCCCATGGAAACTAAGCTTCTCTTTGGAACTCCTTGGGTCTGGATTATTTTCTCAACTTAAATTGTGCTTTGTATGGTTACCTTCAGTATGCTTTTCTGTTTGGGGGATATTTTCATACTGCTTTACTTAAAAAGAAATCAGAACACCTTGACTTTAAAAAGGTCTATTTATCCAAACAAGGTGCCAAGGGCATGAACAGAGGCACCTCAGTAGTTCATGTGTCAACCCCTCATACTTCTTCCGTGTGCCAAAAAGTACTGGAGAAGGAAGGGGAGGAGGGAGGATAGACTCAAAGAAGGAAAGAAGGGGTGGAGGAAGCAATGGAGGGAGGGAGGAAAAGACAGAGGGAGGGAGGGAGGGAGGGAGGGAGAGAGGGAGGGAGAGAGGGAGGGAGGGAGGAAAGAAGGAAGAAAAACTTTGTTGTGTGGCATCTAAAATTGTATTGCTGTTGTTGTGTGGTGTGTGGTATGTGTGTGCACATGTATATACAGGTGTGCTTCCATGTGCACATGGAGATCAGGTGTCCGCACGTCATGTGTCTTTCTTTTTTCTCAATTGCTTCTCCATCTTATTTTTGAGGCAGCAGTCTCTCACCTAAGCTGGGCTAGATTAGGCTCACCTGCCATGGAGCCCCTGGGATAGACCCGCCTCTGCCCCACACCTTGGGGATCAGAGGCACACTGGCATGCTGCACTTTGTTGTGAATCTGAATTCGGGTACAGCAAGCTCTTCTCCTATAGAACCAGCTCCCCTGCCCCAGCAGTTAAATATCTCTGGCACTCTGCCTGGCCTCTGTGTCCCAATAGAAAGAAGACACACCATAAAATAAAGTGTGCAGGTGTGTGTGTGTGTCTGTAGGACAGGGAGTGGGGGAAATGTGCAAAGGCAGGGGTTTGCCTGCAAGGTACCTCTACCATCTTGGGTGAAGACTCTCTTTGTGGTCTCTTGCAGCTACATGGTCTGAAGTAACAGACATACCCCGCTTTCCCAAAGTCACAGAACTGTGTTAGAAGGACACTGGGGGACTCTCAAGGAAGTTCTTCAGCACCTTTGCTAGGCATAGATTCGACAGCCGTTGAACACAGGAGCCTCCCATGTGGTGAATAAACGGAGACACCGAAACAGCTCTGGTAGCCATTTTAATTCCTTGTGGGGTCTGAATTACCCAGGCCCACCCACTGATCCTCATAGCTTTCCTGGAAATGTCCCTGTCCTCCCTTTCTTCTGTTCCAGTGACTTTTAGCAGAGTTGTGGTATAGGGAGAAGAGCTAACCTGAGGAATGACTCCTGCTCAGTAGAGATGTATCTGTCACAGTGACCAGTTTCTCTGCACTAGTGCCCAGCCTGGAGCCTGCTCTCCAGAAATCATGGTGATAGGCCCAGTCTGCAGCCAGCTGACTTCCTGGTCCCTGAGTACTGCAGGTCACCTATTCCTCATCTTGAGGATGTGTAGACTGAGGCCCACAGTCATTAGACAACCTGCCTGAAGTCACTGAGCCAATTATCATCAGAGCCACAGACACTGGCTCCCCATCGACTCTCCCACTCTACTCTTCCAAATGTCTTGACAGGCTGATCTTCAAGGCCAGTGGAGGAGCTCCCTTGTGTAGGAGACTCAACTTTGAGGTTAGCATATCCAGAGATTTGATCATGTGCCGAATCATAAAAGATGTCTAGGTTTTTCCCTGAGTTTCCAGAAGGGAGTCTCTTCTTTGAACTGGGAGGCCATGCCTGCTGAGGCAGTGAACTAGAGAGAGATGGTTCAGCCTCTTGAAGCCTTCTCTCACAGCTGACTCATTAACCCTGTACGTGACTTCAAAGCCTGTGAATGGCTGTTAGCTTGGAAGGGGGCCATGGTGGGAGAGTTTGTGCCACAGAAACTGGTAGGAGCTGCAGCCAAGGCTTGATTCCCCACCACCATTACCACCACATATATGCTGCCCTGAGAGCTGACCTACAGCCCGCTGTCCACTCTGTGGAGACCCCAGCTATTAGGCACTGTCCCTTATGAAGGGGTGGCTCTGCCATATGAAAACCTGTAGCAATTTCTCCACAGAGCTGTGTAGGTAGGAGACTGTGCATAAAAGAGGAAGAAGAGGGGGAGGGGAGAGAGATGGAGGTGAAGAAATGGAAATTAGAGAAGGAAGGGAGGAGGAGGAGGAGGAGGAGGGATGGAGGGACTGGGGAGCTGGATCAGCAGGTAAAGTGGTGTTCTGCAAGCATGAAGACTAATGTCCGCACCCATGTGAAAGTCTGGCCACCCCCCCCCCCACACTTCCCAGCCTCCCCCCCGTGTTTCTCCATCCACAGCATCTCCACACACAGGCAGAACACTTTTCTGCCTCAGGGCCTTTGCTTGCACCCTGATCTCTTTGATCTCACAGCCGGAGTGCAGCTTTCTAGAAGGGCAGACTTTGTCCTGTCTCAGCTCAAAGGGTTTCCTGCAACAGTCACTTTATCTGTAATCATCTGTCCGGTATCTCTTTTCATCTTCCATCCTTTTTTTTTCTTTATTCTGGTCGGTTTTCAACAGTGTCCATAATGAGTGAGCTGGACATGAAAGTGCATATCTGTAACCTCAGAACTTAGGTTGAGGTACAGGAGTTTTGGGTTTGAAGCCAGCTGAAGGTACCAAGTAAGTTCAAGGCTATCTTGGCTATACAGCAAGATATTGTCCAGAAGAAATGAAAGGGGGGAGGAGTAGGGAGGGGGCAGGTACAAGAGAAGAGGGGGGGAAAGGGGAGGGAGAAAGTGACAGGAGAGACGAGGTAAGCAGTCAGTGAAGCACCAGGCTCTCTGTCCATTTCTCTTCCACAGCCCCACTGAAGACAACGTTCCAATGCTGAACTCCTCAAGAAGCGCTTGATTCCCCCTGAGCCCCAGCCAGGCACAGCTTTCTGCAATATTCCCAGACCTCCGATCTCCACAGACTTTGTATGCCCAGTGCCCTGTATGCCCGTTCCCCTGAAGGGGCCCTGCAAGGCTCTGCACACAACCTCAGCCCAGCTAGAACCAGTGGTTGGGGATTTCTGGGTAGAAGTCACCTTGTGTTCAAACCTGTCCTGCCTGCTTGCCAAGGCTCTAAACCTTACACCAAAGCTGCTTGGTGACCACAGTCTGACACAGTGCAGTTCTGTTCCCATCTAGGGCAATGCGACGGGGAGGTAGCCACCCAGTAAGCGAGAGGAACACGCTGGCCGTGTGCTGGAGGACCTCCCCAGCCTGCAGCCTGTGTGCACGCACAGAGGCTCCACTCTTGTTCCAAAGACCCAACCGGCCTCCAGTTTGTTGTTAGAACTGGAGCTGGTGATTTGCTTTAAATAGACCCTGCACAGGCCTCACAGTTTGTTTGGTTTTTATTATTATTATTATTGAATGAGTCTTGAAGGTGCTTTCCAAGAAATAAGGAAAAAACCAATCTTACAGTGGGGACTCTGAGCTGAAAGGGAAGTGGCAGGACCTTTCCCTGCAGCACCAAGGCTGCAGCAGAGCAAAAGTGTGGCCTGGGAGGTAGAGCACTTGATAGGAGTCTTCAGGGAGCCACAAAGCCTGTGGAGGGCAAGCCTCTCTCTCAGGCATGTGAGTTTTGCAGGGTCAATGCAGCACAATTGTCACAAACGAGATGACACCAACTGTACACATTTATTCTCTGCTTTTCTGGAGTCTGGGAATCGAGTCTGTCACAGGACCATGCCCCCCTTCCACAGGCTCTGGGGGAGTGTCTTTCCCGTCTCTACCCAGTGCTCCTTGGCAATCCTTGACCTCTTTTCCCTCTTTCCCACATCAGAACCTTTTTTGTTGTGTGTCTGTTTCCTGCCAATCCCCATTTGGGTGGAAGGTCCATCCTCATCCAGGAGGGTGAGGGGTCATGATGTCAGGCACCAGGATCAGGCCACTAACCTATCTTTTGTAGGGCACACTGCAATCTGCGGCACTGTTATGTGCTCCTAAGCACACAAGGAGGACCACATGAGTGTTTCGTAAACATTCTGAGCTGGCGAGCCAAGAGCCTCTGAGGTGAGCTCAAAAGGTAGGAAACAGTGCATGCCAGGGTAGATGGAGGCTGTGGGCGAGAGGCTGTTAGAAGACAGAGTCATCACTGTGGGAAGGTGTGGCTGATCACCTCACATCATGGCGGTGGGAGCAAGTGGCTGAGGGCAGCTGTTTCCATCCTAGCAGGCAGGAAGCAGAGAGAGGAGGCCAGAGAGCCCGGCAAATGTGGTCAGTGTCCTCCAGCATCTCCTCTGGGTGAGAGAGGCAAAAGCCTCAAACAAGAGGGTTAACCCAAGCCTGAAGGTGTGAGAGAGCCAGTCAAGCAGCCTTCTGAGAAGAGGCCCCAGGCCAGGCCACCTGCTGGAGATGGAAATGATCAAGGGAGTGAGAAGAAGGCAGAGGAGGAAGGCATGGGATATTACCAAGGGCCTTGGAGGCTGTGTTGACTTGAATAAGAATGGCTCTTATATTTGAATGCTTAGTCATCAGGGAGTGGAACTATTTTAGAAGGATTAGGAGGTGTGGCCTTGTTAGAGTAGGTAGCTTTGTTAGAAAAACGTGTGGGCAGTCTTTGCGGTCTAAAAAGCTCATGCCAGCCTCCCCCTCACCCTCTCTACTCTCCCTGTCCCCTACATCTGTGGTCAGGATGTAGCTCATAGCTGCCTCTCCAGGACTATGCCTGCCTGTTGCCATGCTCCCTGGCATAATGATAATGGCCTAAGCAGATGAAACTATAAGCAAGTTCCCCCCCCACCCCCGTCCCCAAGTCAAATGCCAAGTGTTTCTAAGTGTTGCCCTGTTCATGCTGTCACTTCACAGCAAAAGAACAGTGACCAAGACAGAGGCCACCTGGAGCTCTTGTTCTTCCTCAGATGAAGCTGGCAGTCCTCTCTTACATGTAGATGTAACATGGTCTGTGTCCAGCATTAGCAGCATCCTTCTGGCTACATAGCACAGAGAGCACCAGGTATAGTAGGCAGCAACACAGATTCCAGAGTAGAACAATCCGGGCAAAGAGGGTGTTGGCTCTGCTTAGGGTAGAAGCAGGGTCAGGATTGGATCTGTTTCGCAAATACAGTCAATAAGATTTGCCAACAGATAAAGGTGGGACATTGGAGAGAGCTTTGCCTGAAGCAAATGCAAAAATGAGGTTTCCAGTCCCACAAATGTGCTGAATAGGGAGCTATAGGTAGAAGGGAGGTCAGAGACCTCCATCACACACATACTACTAGAAATGCCAAGCAGACAGCCCTGGGCAGATGAACAGTGCACTTCTGGGAGTTTGAAGGGAGGGAGCCACCCAGAGAGGAGTGCTAGCCATCTCCAGAGCTGGACTGGGACTGTGCACAGGAAAGAAAGTGCTTTGAGCACCCCCAGTCAGTGCTCCCAGTGAGAGCTGTATGTGTACTTCCTACAAAAGTACTCCCTATGAGTGGTCCATGCAAGTTTTCCTCATGAACATTCCCCATTGGTGCTCCTTCACAAGTCCTCTCTATGAGTGCTCCCCTTGAGTGTTCTCTGAATGTGCTCTCTATAAACAGTCCCCCCCTCTCGTAAACGATCCCTATAGATGTTCCTTATAAATGCTTCATTTAAATGTTTCTCTTGAGTGCTCCGTGAATAATCCCAGAAATGGCTTCCATGAATATTCATGGGTGCTCCCATCCATGCAAGTGCTCCCTGTGAGCATGCCACGAATATTTTCCATGTGTGCTCCCATCAGTGCTCCCAGGGTACAGGTGTGCTTCCTTCCCACAGCAACAACAGACCAGAAACACAAATGGGAAATGAATAGCTACTGAATGTTTAAACGGAGACCACTGTGGCCCACTCCCAAAAGAAAAAGCTGTCTCCTTCCACTTTGGCTGCTTTATCTGTTAAGGATTTGGGGCATTGGGTGGAATAAACTGCTGAGAATTGACCTATATTAGAGCATGCAGTGGTTTGAGTGAGAATTGGTCCCCAGTTGGTGGAACTGTTTGGGAAGGATCAGGAGGTGTGACCTTGTTGGAGGAGGTGTGCCACTGGGGACAGACAGGTTTCAGAAGCCCATGCCATTCTCAGTTAGTTCTCTCCCCCTCCCTCTCTTCCCCTCCCCTCCCCCTCCCCTCCCTCCCCCCTCCCCTCCCTCTCCCTCTTCCCCTCCCCCTCCTCTCCCTCTCCCCCTCCCTCTCCCTCCCCCTCCTCCTCCCTCCTATGTGTGTGTGTGTGTGTGTGTGTGTGTGTGTGTGTGTGTGTGTATACACTTATGCAGTCTCTCAGAAAAAGTCTCAGACCACAGACAATACATAGCCCCCATTTCCTGGAAACCATTCTATTTCCCAGGACCTACAGAAACCTGGGAAGAGGATCTTCACTACCACAGTGGGATGGGCCCCTCCAACATTAATTATTAATCAAGAAAACTCCCCCATAGTCATGCCTACCAGTTAATCTCTGATGGAGACAATGTTTCAGTTGGAGTTTCCTCTTCACAGATGACTCTAGCTGGTGTCAAGTTGAGGAAGGGAGAGAGAGAAGAGAGAGAGAGGGAGAGGGAGAGGGAGGGAGAGGCTCTAGTAGTTTGTTCTGAGGTCAAGCTAGAAATGAGTACCTACTGAGTCCCAGGCTTGTACCCCATGGGGTGGCTTGGCTCTTACTTGGCTCCACTTCCAAGGGCTAGGGGCTCTTTGCTGGGGATTCTTCTCTTGTCTACCAGCATGGTACCAATTAGGATTCCATTTTCTGTGTCTGTAGTGGAGGAGGCTGAGTGAATCCAGGGCTGCTGTAGTGAAGAAAGCCATGGCCCTGCATCCACACCTCCATCAGCACCAGCACCAGTATGGCTGTGAGAATGGCTGACAAGACAATGAGTTGGCGTCATAGGTGGGCAGCGTCAGAGATCTTCTTAGCACTTTGCAAATGGGCAATTCTAGAAGCAAGTGTCTAAGAGCTCACTTCTGATCTGCCTTTGGCTCCTGTGCCTTCATCCTTTCCCAGGGGGTGCCTGCATCGGCCTGCGTCAGCACCCAAGTCTCCTCCTCATCCCTTCTCCCTGTAGCCCCTCGGCTCTGCGCATCCGTAATTCCTCCTTGTCTATTTAACTCTGACCTTATCATTTAGTTTTAGAGAGCTGGAGCTTCTGGCTACTCATGTGAGACTTCTTCTCTGCCTGTCCTGCTGTAATACCACGTTCATCCACATGATTTAAGTACAGCCATGCACCTCACTACCTCAGGAAAACTCTTCTCCCAGTTTTCTTCATGTCATAAGAAATAGCATGGTTTCCAAGAGGGGTGGGGTCATGTGTTGTGTGGAAGTGGCTGTGTGTTGTGTGAAACTTTCCCTATGGAGACCACATGCACACACACACACACACACACACACACACACACACACACACACACACACACCTACTCATCCCAGATGGGGAACTCATAATAGACCAATGTAATAACTCCACCAAAGTCCAACTCATTGAACCAGTGAGTTTATTGGGCTTACTAAGTAGAGTGTACGAAGGGTTAGTTACAGGAGCATGGATGATTTGAAAGTGTCTGTACCACTGAAAGCCCACCCCAGCATGGGTGATAGACCAGGAATGCTGACCCTGGGGCTGTCTCCAGGACTTGCAGGCAGCTCTGCAGACTGGAGAATCTTCTCCAGGCAGTCTTTCAGATCAGAATCCACTCCCCTGGCAGTAGTTTGCTGCTTCTGTGACACTGGGGAGGTCTTCCTGAGTCTCGTGAGTGGAAGTTTCAATCCATACACTGCTATACAGAACCATGACCTCTCTGTATTAGTGTTCTTTCTTGTTGTGGTGGCCAAAATACCCAACATTATGCAACTTAAAGGAGAATTTATTCTGGCTCAGGGTTCAAAGGTATAATCCACAGTGGTTACTAAGGAAGCCGCACAGTCCTTTTTAATTCAGTCTGAGTCCTCAGTTCATTTGATGGTTTGACTCACACTCAGAGTGGGTCTTCTCCCTCATTTAATCTTCCTTGAAAGCACGCTCACAGACACATCTGAAGATGTGCCTCACTAACACCCGAGGGCCTAGTGCTGCCCAACCTTTTGCCATAGTGAAATGATGTCTTCATCTACAACAATGTTGGGCTGCATTCTTATTGGTCCTGAGACACGTGTGGCCTGAGAACTGCAGATTAGGTATGCTTAGCCTAAGTGTTTCTGAATCTAATCAAATAGACAATCACAGCAAACCATCCATTCCATCTGCCTTTCTCCTCCCTTTTTTGCTGGTCTGTGGAGATGGTAGTAAGTCAGCATGGGCTGACTGGATGAAGATCACAGGCTCCAGGTATCAGAGCCACAAGAGGGAAGGCACCCCGGCCTCTGTGGCTCGCTCCCTACTGCGTATGGAAGAAAGCATAAAATCCCGTCTTATCTGAAGTGTATTCTTGGGAAGGGTGTGGAGACAGAAGGACAAAGTCTTGTTATATAGTCCTAGCTGGCCTGAAACTTGGAAGGACAGCACGGTGGCTTTACTCATGGTGACCTTCTTGCCTTTTCTTCCCAAGTCCTGGGACTGCAGGTGTGAACTGCCACTTCCTGGTGAGTCATCCTGTTTTGAGGTTAGCACCGTGGTATGTGTGAGTTGTGACTGACCTGGTCTTGAGGCTGTGACCTTTGATCGATAGACCATAGTGACACGAAGACAGAGTAGGTGACTTGCTGGTTCTTAGTCTGTCAGATGGCATAGGTTGTTCAACATGCAACAAAGACTTGCTGGAAGCAATAAACGGGTTCCCAGGTTACTCAAGCATTCAGATACTTGCTTTGCAAAGAGCAAGTAATTTGCAGTCTGTTCTTCACTTGAGCCCTAACCCTAACTCTGATTGCAGCCTCTGTCATGGGCCAAGCTTGGATGCTCTCAGGGCATAGGGTGTGAAAGGAAGAGAGTCCTTACCCCACCAGAGCATGCCCTGGATTGAAACCCTCAAGAAAGCTAGATGATTCACAGTCTTCCCACTGATTTATGAATATCAAGTTATTCCAAGGATGCAGATGACCTCCCTCCCCATGGGGATGATATGTTCATGATGGGTACAGAGGCAGGGGGACTGTCTGGGAGATAAATCTGAAGCATCGAAGATGAAGAATCCATGAGGGGGTTGAACATCAATTGTTCAGAGATATGAATCTCCACTTTGTGGTGGTGGTGGTGATGATGGTGATGGTGGTTGTTGGTGGTGGTAGTGGTGGTGGTGGTGGTAGTATTGTTGGTGGTGATGGTAGAGGTGGTGGTGGTAGTATTGTTGGTGGTGATGTTGGTAGTAGTGATGGAGGTGATGGTGGTATTGGTGGTAGTGGTGGTGGTGGTGGTAATGGTGTTGTTGCTATTGATGCTGTTGGTGGTGGTGGTGGTGATGGTGGTGATGGTGTTGGTGGTGATGGTGGTAGTGGTAGTAGTGATAATGAAAATGATGATGACGACAATGATGGTGTGTGTGTGTGTGTGTGTGTGTGTGTGTGCACTCGTGTACACAAACATGATTACAGTTGCCCATTGAGGCCAGAAGAGGAATCAGATCTCCTGGAACTAGAGTTATAGGTTGTAA